>NW_027139325.1:176189-336193 GCF_035084215.1 Heptranchias perlo
TGGGGTGTACACCAGAGTGTCCAGCCATCGCCATTGGATCGATGAAACATTGTCTGGAGGTTAAGTCAGGGACAAAGCTCACATCTCCCCGCAAAAAAAACCCTCCCCTCCTCTAATTTCTATTCCCTGAGCTTGATGTCCAATTTTTCCAGCACAGAAAGAGGCCATTGGGCCCATCACGAGCCTCCTCCCTCCCCGACTCCATCTCCTTCCAATCCTCTCTCCCTCATGTGTCTATCCATCTTCCCCCCCTTAAATCCATCTCCACTATTCGCCCCTCGAGGGAGCGAGTTCCCCATTCCCACCGCTCTCTGGGTGAAAGAAGGTTCTCCTGAATTCCCCGATTGGATTTATGAGTGACTCTCTTATATTTATGGCCTCCCCCCGCACTAGTTCTGGTCTCTCCACCCCCCCACCACAAGTGGAAATATCTTCTCTACGTCTACCCTATCGAACACTTTCGTTATTTACTAGAACGAGGGTATAGACAGGCTGGTCGAACGGGCGGACAGGTGGCAGATGAAATTTAACCCAGAAAAATGCGGGGTGATACATTTCGGTAGAAAGAACGAGGAGAGGCAGTATAAACTCGAGGGCACAGGTCTAAAAGGGGTACAGGAACGGAGAGATCTGGGGGTATATGTCCACAAATCGTTGAAGGTGGCAGGGCAGGTTGAGAAAGTGGTTAAAAAAGCAGACGGGGCTTTATAAAAGCAAGGAAGTCTTGATGGACCTTTTATAAAACACTGGTTCGGCCACAACTGGAGTATTGTGTCCAGTTCTGGGCACCGGACTTTAGGAAGGATGTCAAGGCCCTTAGAGAGGGTGCAGAGGAGATCTACCAGAATGGTTCCAGGGATGAGGGACTTTAGTTACGTGGATTGACTGGAGGAACTGGGGTTGTCCTCCTCGGGACAGAGACGGTCGCGAGGAGATTTGATCGAGGGGGTTCAAGATCAGGAAGGGTCCAGACAGAGCAGATGGAGAGAAACCGTCCCCATTGGCGGAAGGGTCAAGAACCAGAGGGGCACGGATTTAAGGCGATTGGCAAAAGAACCAAAGGCGACATGAGGAAAATCTTTTTTCACCCAGCGAGCGGTCGGGATCTGGAATGCACAGCCCGAGGGGGCGGTGGAGGCAGATTCGATCATGGCCTTCAAAAGGGAACTGGACAAACACCTGAAGGGGAAAGATGTGCAGGGGCAACGGGGGAGTGGGACTGGCCGGATTGCTCTTGCGAGAGACGGCACGGACTCGACGGGCCGAAAGGCCTCCTTCCGTGCCGCAACCTCTCCGCGGTTCTCCACGGTTATCTCCGCGGCTTCGAATCGGCGGGAAATCTTCCGTCCGTTTAGCGAGGGCATTCCAGGGGCTTGGGTACCCGGGCATCTGAGGGCACGGCCGCCATTGGCGGAGCGACGGGAATCGGAGATCTCGGAGGGTTTGTAGGGGGCTGGAGGAGGTTGCAGAGATAGGGAGGGGGGGGCGAGGAGGCCATGGAGGGGGATTTGAAGAGGAGGATCGGAGAATTTTTAAGCGAGCACAGGCCGGGGGGTGGGGGCGATGGGGTGAACAAGACTTGGAGCGGGTTAGGATACGGCAGCAGGAGTTTCAGATGAGTTGATGGCGACAGAGGGGCGATAGTGGGAGGCCGGCAGGAGAGCTATCCCAGGCCCGGGAGACGAGGGCCGCATCACTTCTGACTTGTTCCTGGGAGGTGGGAGACATTTACAACCCACTGATAATCGGCCTGAGGCCATTAAGACTCAGTCACATGTTGTGAGACTGGAGTCACGTCCACACCGACTCCAGTTGGGTTGTGACACCAATCGTCAAGGATCCATCCTCACTTTCTTCAAATATATCGCCTGTACCTTTTTCAACTCAATCTCGCAGTGTAGAGGGAGCTTTACTCTGTATCTAACCCCGTCCCTGCCCTGGGAGTGTTTGATGGGACAGTGTAGAGGGAGCTTTACTCTGTATCTAACCCTGTACCTGCCCTGGGAGTGTTTGATGGGACGGTGTAGAGGGAGCTTTACACTGTATCTAACCCTGTACCTGCCCTGGGAGTGTTTGATGGGACAGTGTAGAGGGAGCTTTACTCTGTATCTAACCCCGTCCCTGCCCTGGGAGTGTTTGATGGACAGTGTAGAGGGAGCTTTACTCTGTATCTAACCCGTCCCTGCCCTGGGAGTGTTTGATGGGACAGTGTAGAGGGAGCTTTACTCTGTATCTAACCCTGTAACCTGCCTGGGAGTGTTTGATGGGACGGTGTAGAGGGAGCTTTACTCTGTATCTAACCCTGTACCTGCCCTGGGAGTGTTTGATGGGACGGTGTAGAGGAGCTTTACTCTGTATCTAACCCTGTACCTGCCCTGGGAGTGTTTGACGGGACAGTGTAGAGGGAGCTTTACTCTGTATCTAACCCTGTACCTGCCCTGGGAGTGTTTGATGGGACAGTGTAGAGGGAGCTTTACTCTGTATCTAACCCTGTACCTGACCCTGGGAGTGTTTGATGGGACAGTGTAGAGGGAGCTTTACTCTGTATCTAACCCTGTACCTGCCCTGGGAGTGTTTGATGGGACAGTGTAGAGGGAGCTTTACTCTGTATCTAACCCTGTACCTGCCCTGGGAGTGTTTGATGGGACAGTGTAGAGGGAGCTTTACTCTGTATCTAACCCTGTACCTGTTACCTGCCCTGGGAGTGTTTGATGGGACAGTGTAGAGGGAGCTTTACTCTGTATCTAACCCTGTACCTGCCCTGGGAGTGTTTGATGGGACAGTGTAGAGGGAGCTTTACTCTGTATCTAACCCCGTCCCTGCCCTGGGAGTGTTTGATGGGACAGTGTAGAGGGAGCTTTACTCTGTATCTAACCCCGTCCCTGCCCTGGGAGTGTTTGATGGGACAGTGTAGAGGGAGCTTTACTCTGTATCTAACCCTGTACCTGCCCTGGGAGTGTTTGATGGGACAGTGTAGAGGGAGCTTTACTCTGTATCTAACCCTGTACCTGCCCCTGGGAGTGTTTGATGGGACAGTGTAGAGTGAGCTTTACTCTGTATCTAACCCTGTACCTGCCCCTGGGAGTGTTTGACGGGACAGTGTAGAGGGAGCTTTACTCTGTATCTAACCCCGTCCCTGCCCTGGGAGTGTTTGACGGGACGGTGTAGAGGGAGCTTTACTCTGTATCTAACCCTGTACCTGCCCTGGGAGTGTTTGACGGGACAGTGTAGAGGGAGCTTTACTCTGTATCTAACCCCGTCCCTGCCCTGGGAGTGTTTGACGGGACAGTGTAGAGGGAGCTTTACTCTGTATCTAACCCTATACCTGCCCTGGGAGTGTTTGATGGGACAGTGTAGAGGGAGCTTTACTCTGTATCTAACCCTGTACCTGCCCTGGGAGTGTTTGATGGGACAATGTAGAGGGAGCTTTACTCTGTATCTAACCCTGTACCTGACCCTGGGAGTGTTTGATGGGACAGTGTAGAGGGAGCTTTACTCTGTATCTAACCCTGTACCTGCCCTGGGAGTGTTTGATGGGACAGTGTTGAGGGAGCTTTACTCTGTATCTAACCCTGTACCTGCCCTGGGAGTGTTTGATGGGACGGTGTAGAGGGAGCTTTACTCTGTATCTAACCCCGTCCCTGCCCTGGGAGTGTTTGATGGGACGGTGTAGAGGGAGCTTTACTCTGTATCTAACCCCGTCCCTGCCCTGGGAGTGTTTGATGGGACAGTGTAGAGGGAGCTTTACTCTGTATCTAACCCTGTCCCTGCCCTGGAAGTGTTTGATGGGACGGTGTAGAGGGAGCTTTACTCTGTATCTAACCCCGTCCCTGCCCTGGGAATGTTTGACGGGACGGTGTAGAGGGAGCTTTACTCTGTATCTAACCCTGTACCTGCCCTGGGTGTGTTTGACGGGACAGTGTAGAGGGAGCTTTACTCTGTATCTAACCCTGTACCTGCCCTGGGAGTGTTTGATGGGACAGTGTAGAGGGAGCTTTACTCTGTATCTAACCCTGTACCTGCCCTGGGAGTGTTTGATGGGACAGTGTAGAGGGAGCTTTACTCTGTATCTAACCCTGTACCTGCCCTGGGAGTGTTTGATGGGACAGTGTAGAGGGAGCTTTACTCTGTATCTAACCCTGTACCTGCCCTGGGAGTGTTTGATGGGACAGTGTAGAGGGAGCTTTACTCTGTATCTAACTCTGTACCTGCCCTGGGAGTGTTTGATGGGACAGTGTAGAGGGAGCTTTACTCTGTATCTAACCCTGTACCTGCCCTGGGAGTGTTTGACGGGACAGTGTAGAGGGAGCTTTACTCTGTATCTAACCCTGTACCTGGCCCTGGGAGTGTTTGACGGGACAGTGTAGAGGGAGCTTTACTCTGTATCTAACCCTGTACCTGCCCTGGGAGTGTTTGACGGGACAGTGTAGAGGGAGCTTTACTCTCTATCGAACCCCGTGATGTCCCTGCCCTGGGAGTGCAAGCGGTGGCCATGAATTGAGAAGCAGTCCTGAATTCAGAAACACCTCTGCGAGAGGGAGAACATCGATCGGATGAGGAGACCAACAGATGGAGGAGCTTTGAAGGCCCCAAGCCAGAACTCAACCAACAAGTGGACTCCCAGACCGAGCGTCTGCTGTGATAAGCTCACATTCTCGAATGTATTTTGCAAAACGACTGCCAATTGGGGATTAAATTCAGTTGTTACGATCGCAGTTGTTTCTGGTATATTTTCACTCCGCGAATTGTGGACTCTCTCTCTCTCTCTCTCCGTCCCTGCCTTTACCTTCTGGTCGCAAAACGCACTGTTATCCAACGCCATTTTCCCATCTCAACCCAATGGCAGCGTCTCCCGCGCCCCACGTCAGACCAGAAAGTGTGCCCTTCGACTGGCCACAAGTCACTTGAAATCCCCACCCTCCCCCGGTCGACCAGTACCGAGGGAGCGCCGCACTGTCGGAGGGTCGGTACTGAGGGAGCGCCGCACCGTCGGAGGGTCGGTGCTGAGGGAGCGCCGCACCGAGGGAGGGTCGGTACTGAGGGAGCGCCACACCGAGGGAGGGTCGGTACTGAGGGAGCCCCGCAATGTCAGAGGGTCGGTACTGAGGGAGCGCCGCACTGTCAGAGGGTCGGTACTGAGGGAGCGCCGCACTGTCGGAGGGTCGGTGCTGAGGGAGCGCCGCACTGTCGGAGGGTCGGTACTGAGGGAGCGCCGCACTGTCGGAGGGTCGGTGCTGAGGGAGCGCCGCACTGTCGGAGGGTCGGTGCTGAGGGAGCGCCGCACTGTCTGAGGGTCAGTACTGAGGGAGCGCCGCACTGTCGGAGGGTCGGTGCTGAGGGAGCGCCGCACTGTGGGAGGGTCAGTACTGAGGGAGCGCCGCACTGTCGGAGGGTCGGTACTGAGGGAGCGCCGCACTGTCGGAGGGTCGGTACTGAGGGAGCCCCGCACTGTCGGAGAGTCGGTACTGAGGGAGCGCCGCACTGTGGGAGGGTCGGTACTGAGGGAGCGCCGCACTGTGGGAGGGTCAGTACTGAGGGAGCGCCGCACCGAGGGAGGGTCGGTACTGAGGGAGCGCCGCACTGTCGGAGGGTCGGTACTGAGGGAGGGCCGCACTGTCGGAGGGTCGGTACTGAGGGAGCCCCGCACTGTCGGAGGGTCGGGTACTGAGGGAGCGCCGCACTGTCGGAGGGTCGGTACTGAGGGAGCCCCGCACTGTCGGAGGGTCGGTACTGAGGGAGCGCCGCACTGTCGGAGGGTCAGTACCGAGGGAGCGCCGCACTGTCGGAGGGTCGGTACTGAGGGAGCGCCGCACTGTCGGAGGGTCGGTACTGAGGGAGCGCCGCACTGTGGGAGGGTCGGTACTGAGGGAGGGCCGCACTGTCGGAGGGTCGGTACTGAGGGAGCGCCGCACTGTCGGAGGGTCGGTACTGAGGGAGCGCCGCACTGTCGGAGGGTCAGTACTGAGGGAGCGCCGCACTGTCGGAGGGTCGGTACTGAGGGAGCGCCGCACCGAGGGAGGGTCGATACTGAGGGAGCGCCGCACCGAGGGAGGGTCGGTACTGAGGGAGCCCCGCACTGTCGGAGGGTCGGTACTGAAGAAGCGCCGCACTTTCGGAGGGTCGGTACTGAGGGAGCGCCGCACTGTCGGAGGGTCGGTACTGAGGGAGAGCCGCGCTGTCGGAGGGTCGGTACTGAGGGAGAGCAGCACTGTGGGAGGGTCGGTACTGAGGGAGCGCCGCCCTGTCGGAGGGTCGGTACTGAGGGAGGGCCGCACTGTCGGAGGGTCAGTACTGAGGGAGGGCCGCACTGTCGGAGGGTCGGTACTGAGGGAGCGCCGCACTGTCGGCGGGTCGGTACTGAGGGAGGGCCGCACTGTCGGAGGGTCGGTACTGAGGGAGGGCCGCACTGTCGGAGGGTCGGTACTGAGGGAGGGCCGCACTGTCGGAGGGTCGGTACCGAGGGAGGGCCGCACTGTCGGAGGGTCAGTACTGAGGGAGGGCCGCACTGTCGGAGGGTCGGTACTGAGGGAGGGCCGCACTGTCGGAGGGTCAGTACTGAGGGAGGGCCGCACTGTCGGAGGGTCGGTACTGAGGGAGGGCCGCACTGTCGGAGGGTCAGTACTGAGGGAGCTCCGCACTGTCGGAGGGTCAGTACTGAGGGAGCGCCGCACTGTCGGAGGGTCGGTACCGAGGGAGCGCCGCACTGTCGGAGGGTCGGTACGAGTGTTTTGGGGATTCAGTGCTGAATTCAGGAGTTCAAAGAACAGAGGCGGGAGATGAACAAAGATGGGAAGAGTTTGCGATGCCAGAAAAAACAGCACTCTGTTCACATCTGGGGGGCCAACGACCGCAGGGATATTTAAGCAATTGTGAAAACATTTCCCAGAACACAAACGGCTCGTCTCCAATTTCTGGGAGACGGATAAGGTCAGAGGGAGGCGAGGGGGGCCCCGGGGGCAGCCCAGGAGAGGCAAACATTGTCTCCTTTTCAAAGTTTGAGCCTCTCGAAATCGTCCCAGACGGCGTTTCTACCAGTTACTCTCTGGATCTGCTCGAATCTTTTCGGTTTTCGAAGCTGCCCCAGACGGAGGGCTCGAGGGTGGTCCCTCGCTCTCTGGTGGGGCGACTGGGATTGGCCGGTGGTGGGGTTAGGCACCGTGACGTTTCACCCTCGCTGGGAACCCTCGGGGTCAAGTCCAGCCCTAAACAGAGCAGGGACAATAGTCGATGTGCTGTACCTGCCCTGGGAGTGTTTGATGGGACGGTGTAGAGGGAGCTTTACTCTGTATCTAACCCTGTACCTGCCCTGGGAGTGTTTGATGGGACGGTGTAGAGGGAGCTTTACTCTGTATCTAACCCTGTACTTGACCCTGGGAGTGTTTGACGGGACAGTGTAGAGGGAGCTTTACTCTGTATCTAACCCTGTACCTGCCCTGGGAGTGTTTGATGGGACAGTGTAGAGGGAGCTTTACTCTGTATCTAACCCTGTACCTGCCCTGGGAGTGTTTGACGGGACAGTGTAGAGGGAGCTTTACTCTGTATCTAACCCTGTACCTGCCCTGGGAGTGTTTGATGGGACAGTGGAGAGGGAGCTTTACTCTGTATCTAACCCTGTACCTGCCCTGGGAGTGTTTGACGGGACAGTGTAGAGGGAGCTTTACTCTGTATCTAACCCTGTACCTGCCCTGGGAGTGTTTGATGGGACAGTGTAGAGGGAGCTTTACTCTGTATCTAACCCTGTACCTGCCCTGGGAGTGTTTGATGGGACAGTGTAGAGGGAGCTTTACTCTGTATCTAACCCTGTACCTGCCCTGGGAGTGTTTGATGGGACAGTGTAGAGGGAGCTTTACTCTGTATCTAACCCTGTACCTGCCCCTGGGAGTGTTTGACGGGACAGTGTAGAGGGAGCTTTACTCTGTATCTAACCCTGTACCTGTCCTGGGTGTGTTTGATGGGACAGTGTAGAGGGAGCTTTACTCTGTATCTAACCCTGTACCTGCCCTGGGAGTGTTTGACGGGACAGTGTAGAGGGAGCTTTACTCTGTATCTAACCCTGTACCTGCCCTGGGAGTGTTTGACGGGACAGTGTAGAGGGAGCTTTACTCTGTATCTAACCCTGTACCTGCCCCTGGGAGTGTTTGACGGGACAGTGTAGAGGGAGCTTTGCTCTGTATCTAACCAGTGTTGTAGCTGCCCTGGGAGTGTTTGCGAACACTGCGGGGGCCTGAACTGGGATGGGGACCGACTTCCTGTCACTGGAATTCATCAAGCGACTGAACTGAGACCTTGTATCAGGAGCTGACGTCCGTGTCGGACAGAGATAAGAATTCCTGACAGTCCAAAAGGTTTGTTGACTCCTGTTCCCCTCTTGTGTATTTTTGTGCTTCGATTGGTAACTCTCCGAATGAAGCCAGAATCTTCTCTCGAGATAGGAACAGCGAAATCATGAGGTAAGTTGGACGTTTGTTGAGTCTTAGTTAAGAGCCAAGGACTTGGGGGAGGTTTGGGGAGAAGGGGGAATTCACCCCGTTCTCCTGGGACTGTTGGTCCGGACGCAAAGGCGAAGTGCACAGGGTTAGATACAGAGTAAAGCTCCCTCTACACTGTCCCGTCAAACACTCCCAGGGCAGGTACAGGGTTAGATACAGAGTAAAGCTCCCTCTACACTGTCCCGTCAAACACTCCCAGGGCAGGTACAGGGTTAGATACAGAGTAAAGCTCCCTCTACACTGTCCCGTCAAACACTCCCAGGGCAGGTACAGGGTTAGATACAGAGTAAAGCTCCCTCCACACTGTCCCGTCAAACACTCCCAGGGCAGGTACAGGGTTAGATACAGAGTAAAGCTCCCTCTACACTGTCCCGTCAAACACTCCCAGGGCAGGTACAGGGTTAGATACAGAGTAAAGCTCCCTTCACACTGTCCCGTCAAACACTCCCAGGGCAGGTACAGGGTTAGATACAGAGTAAAGCTCCCTCTACACCGTCCCGTCAAACACTCCCAGGGCAGGGACGGGGTTAGATACAGAGTAAAGCTCCCTCTGCACTGTCCCATCAAACACTCCCAGGGCAGGTACAGGGTTAGATACAGAGTAAAGCTCCCTCTACACTGTCCCGTCAAACACTCCCAGGGCAGGTACAGGGTTAGATACAGAGTAAAGCTCCCTCTACACTGTCCCGTCAAACACTCCCAGGGCAGGTACAGGGTTAGATACAGAGTAAAGCTCCCTCTACACTGTCCCGTCAAACACTCCCAGGGCAGGTACAGGGTTCGATACAGAGTAAAGCTCCCTCTACACTGTCCCATCAAACACTCCCAGGGTCAGGTACAGGGTTAGATACAGAGTAAAGCTCCCTCTACACTGTCCCCGTCAAACACTCCCAGGGCAGGTACAGGGTTAGATACAGAGTAAAGCTCCCTCCACACTGTCCCGTCAAACACTCCCAGGGCAGGTACAGGGTTAGATACAGAGTAAAGCTCCCTCTACACTGTCCCGTCAAACACTCCCAGGGCAGGTACAGGGTTAGATACAGAGTAAAGCTCCCTCTACACTGTCCCATCAAACACTCCCAGGGTCAGGTACAGGGTTAGATACAGAGTAAAGCTCCCTCTACACTGTCCCATCAAACACTCCCAGGGTCAGGTACAGGGTTAGATACAGAGTAAAGCTCCCTCTGCACTGTCCCGTCAAACACTCCCAGGGCAGGTACAGGGTTAGATACAGAGTAAAGCTCCCTCTACACTGTCCCATCAAACACTCCCAGAACAGGTACATATGGAGGTGGGGAGGGAGGGCGAGGGCCATGGAGGGGTTTGAAGAGGAGGATGGGAGGATTTTAAAATCGAGGCGTTCCCGGACCGGGAGCCAATGTGGGTCCAGCGAGCACAGGGGGGTGACGGGTGAACGGGACTCGGTGCGAGTTAGGATACGGGGGCGGGAGGAGTTTCAGATGAGCTGATGGTTACTGAGGGGTGGAAGGTGGGAGACCGGCCAGGAGAGCCTGAGAATGGTCCAGTCTGGAGGGGACAAAGGGCATGGACGAGGGTTTCAGCAGCCGATGAGCTGAGGCAGGGTGCGGAGACCTGCGATGTTATGGGGGGCAGTGTACAATTCTGGACTGGAGTCCGTTGGATGGCAACTCGGAGAGGAAGGGGTTAAAATCCAAGTCCTGCGTTGACTGCCATTTTAAGTTCCCGGCGGCCATTTTGTGTCCACTTTAATCTTGGCCTGTTGACGTGTCTCCCAGATTCAGGCGTGAGTGACTGGGAGACACTGGATATTAGTAAGTCCGTAAGATGCACTGGGTGTCACTGGATGTTAGAGAATGGGTAATATCACACTGCACTGGGTGTCACTGGATGTTAGAGAATGGGTAATATCACACTGCACTGCGTGTCGCTGGATATTAGTAAGTCTATTATCACCCTGCTTTGAGTGTCACTGGATATTAATACGTCTGTAATATCACCCCGCACTGGATATTGGTATGGGGTTAATATCACACTGCACTGGGAGGCACTGGATATTAGTAAGTGGGTGATATCACACTGCATTGGTTGTCACTGGATACTAGTAAATCCGTAATATCGCACTGCTCTGGGTGTCACTGGATATTAGTGAGTGGGTAATATCACACTGCACTGGGAGACACTGGATATTAGTAAGTGGGTAATATCACACTGCACTGGGAGACACTGGATATTAGTAAGTGGGTGATATCACACTGCACTGGGAGACACTGGATATTAGTGAGTGGGTTATATCACACTGCACTGGGAGACACTGGATATTAGTAAGTGGGTAATATCACACTGCACTGGGAGACACTGGATATTAGTAAGTGGGTAATATCACACTGCACTGGGAGACACTGGACATTAGTAAGTGGGTAATATCACACTGCACTGGGAGACACTGGATATTAGTAAGTGGGTAATATCACACTGCACTGGGAGACACTGGATATTAGTAAGTGGGTAATATCATACTGCACTGGGAGACACTGGATATTAGTAAGTGGGTAATATCACACTGCACTGGGAGACACTGGACATTAGTAAGTGGGTAATATCACATGCACTGGGGGACACTGGATATTAGTGAGTGGGTAATATCACACTGCACTGGGAGACACTGGATATTAGTAAGTGGGTAATATCACACTGCACTGGGAGACACTGGATATTAGTGAGTGGGTAATATCACACTGCACTGGGAGACACTGGATATTAGTGAGTGGGTAATATCACACTGCACTGGGAGACACTGGACATTAGTAAGTGGGTAATATCACACTGCACTGGGAGACACTGGACATTAGTGAGTGGGTAATATCACACTGCACTGGTTGTCACTGGAGATTAGTGAGTGGGTAGTATCACACTGCACTGGAGACACTGGATATTAGTGAGTGGGTAATATCACACTGCACTGGGAGACACTGGATATTAGTGAGTGGGTAATATCGCACTGCACTGGGAGACACTGGACATTAGTAAGTGGGTCATAGCACCCTGCACTGGCAGACACTGGATATTAGCAAGTGGGTAATATCACACTGCACTGGCAGACACTGGATATTAAGTCACCCTCAGAGGCCCACTGAAATAACATGCAGATGAGGTCCTACCTTGCCGACAGACACTGCACCCTCGGATCCAGTAGCAACACTGGAGCGTGGGCTGCCTGTCGGCCCCTTGGAGTCCAGTGTTGCTAGTGGCGACGAAGAGGCCATCTTGCTGCTCGGAAGGCCCGAGAGGCGGCCGCAGTTCCTTGGCGCTGGGTTACAGGCCCCACGGTCTCGCCAGTGGTCACGAGATCTGATCTCTGGTCTTCTCCCACCCCAAGGCTCCTCGTTCTCACCGTGATTGTGCTCCGTGCCTGCGGCACCAGCCCAAACGTCCCACCTCCCAGTGTATCGTCAACTCCTCCAGGACACTGGCCCACGGAACAGAACGCGACAGAACAGGACGGTTTGGCAGAAAATGGCACCAGAAACGCAACCATTGGACTCAAAGGTAACTTTCCTCTCCTTTTTGTCTCCATCTCTCTCGCTCTTCCTCTATCTCTCGTTCCCCTCTCTCCCTTCCCCACCTCTCCCTCTGGCTCCCCCTCGCCCTGTCTCCGACTCACTCTCTTTCTCCCTCTCTCTGCTCTTCCCCCTCTCCCTCGACAACTCTCTCTCTGTCCCCTTCCCCCACTTTCTGCCTTCCGTCTCCCTCCGTCTTTCTCTCTCTCTCATCCTCTCTGTCACTCTCCCCTTTCTCTCCCTCTCCTTCTCCTTCTCACTCTGTCGTTCTGCCTCTCCCTCTGTCTCCGTCTCCGTCTCCGTCTCCCAAACTGTTGGGACTCCTCGCCTCCCCCCAAACTGTGGGGACTCCTCACCCTCCCCCCAAACTGTGGGGACTCCTCACCTCCCCCCAAACTGTGGGGACTCCTCACCCCCCAAACTGTGGGGACTCCTCACCCCCCCAAACTGTGGGGACTCCTCACCTCCCCCCAAACTGTGGGGACTCCTCACCCTCCCCCAAACTGTGGGGACTCCTCACCTCCCCCCAAACTGTGGGGACTCCTCACCCTCCCCCCAAACTGTGGGGACTCCTCACCCTCCCCCCAAACTGTGGGGACTCCTCACCTGCCCCCAAACTGTGGGGACTCCTCACCCCCCAAACTGTGGGGACTCCTCACCTCCCCCCAAACTGTGGGGTCTCCTCACCTCCCCCCAAACTGTGGGGTCTCCTCACCTCCCCCCAAACTGTGGGGACTCCTCACCCCCCAAACTGTGGGGACTCCTCACCTCCCCCCAAACTGTGGGGACTCCTCAGGCTAAATCTCATAGGCAAATTTATTTACAAATATTGATTACACAGAAGTAATGGAACACAATAATTTATCAGCAATATAATGCTTGACTCTCTCTCTGTCCCTCTCTGACTCTGCCTCGCTCTCTCGCTCTCACTCCTTCTCCCTCCCTTTCGGTTTCTCCCTCCCACTCTCTCCCACTGTCTCTCTTGCTCTCTCTCTCTCCCTCTCTGTTTTTCTCTCTATCTCTCTGTTGCTCCCTTTCTTGCTCCATCTCTCTGTCTTCTTTCTCTGTCTTTCACTTTGTTTCTCTCTATCATTCTCTCTCTCCGACACTCTCTATGTCTTTCTCTCTCTGTCTCTCTCCAACTCTTTCCGTCTCTCTCTCTCTGTCTCTCTTTCGCTCCCTCTCTCCATCTGTCTCTCTCTGTCTCTCTCTCTGTTTCTTGTTCTTCCTCTCTCTTTCTCTCTCGCTTCTCTCCCTCTGTCTCTCTCTCTTTGTCTTTTTCTTTGTTTCTCTGTTTCTGACACTCTCTCTCTCTCTGTCACTCTCTCTGTCTGTCTGTCTCTCTCTCTCTTTCCAACTCTCTCTCTCTCTGTCTCTCTTTCGCTCCTTCTCCCTCTCTCCATCTGTCTGTCTGTCTCTCTCTTTCTGTCTCTCCCTCTGACTCCCTCTCCGTCTCTCTCTCTCCCTGTCTCTCTCCAACTCTTTCTGTCTCTCTCCGTCTTTTTCGCTCCCTCTCTCCATCTGTCTCTCGCTGTCTCTCCCTCTGACTCAGTATCTCTCTCCCTGTTTCTTGTTCTCCCTCTGTCTTTCTCTCCCTCTCTCTCCCTGTGTTTCATGTTCTCTCTCTCTCTCTCTCTGCCTCTCTCGCTCTCTCTCCCTGTTTCTTGTTTTCCCTCTCTCTTTCCCTCTCTGTCTCTCTCTCCCTCTCTCTCTCCCCCGCTCTGTCTCTCTCTCTCTCTCCCTCTGTCTTTCTCTCCCTCTCTCCCTCTTCCCTCACTCTCTCCCTCCCTCTCTCTCTCTCTCTCTCCCTCTCTCTCCTCTCTCTCTCTCTCCTCCCTCCTCTCCCTCTCTCTCTCTCCCTCCCTCTCTCTCTCCCTCCCTCTCTCCCTCTCTCTCTCCCTCCCTCTCTCTCTCCCTCTCTCTCTCCCTCTCTCTCTCCCTCTGTCTTTCTCTCCCTCTCTCCCTCTTCCCTCACTCTCTCCCTCCCTCTCTCTCTCTCTCTCTCTCTCTCTCTCCCTCTCTCTCTCCCTCCCTCTCTCCCTCTCTCTCTCCCTCCCTCTCTCTCTCCCTCTCTCTCTCCCTCTCTCTCTCCCTCTCTTTCTCTCCGTCTTTCTCTCTCTCCCTCTCTCTTGCTCCCTCTCTCTTTCTCTCTCTCCCACTCTCCATCTCCCTCTCTCCCTCAGTCTCTCTCTCTCTCCCTCTCTATTTCTCTCTCTCTCCCTCTCTATTTCTCTCTCTCTCCCTCTCTATTTCTCTCTCTCTCCCTCTCTATTTCTCTCTCTCTCCCTCTCTATTTCTCTCTCTCCCTCTCTCTCTCTCCCTCCCTCTCTCTCTCTCTCTCCCTCCCTCTTTCTCTCTCCCTCCCTTTCTCTCTCTCTCTCTCTCCGTCTTTCTCTCCCTCTCTTGCTCCCTCTCTCTTTCTCTCTCTCCCACTCTCCCTCTCTCCCTCAGTCTCTCTCTCCCACTCTCCCTCTCCCTCTCTATTTCTCTCTCCCTCTCTATTTCTCTCTCTCTCCGTCTTTCTCTCTCCGTCTCTCTCTCTCTCCGTCTCTCTCTCTCTCCGTCTCTCTCTCTCTCCCCCTCTCCGTCTCTCTCTCTCTCTCCCTCACCCTCTCCGTCTCTCTCTCTCTCCCTCACCCTCTCCGTCTCTCTCTCTCTCTCTCTCTCTCCCCACCCACACGACGACTCGCTGACCCCTCTCCTCTGATTCCGCCCCCCCTTCCCCGTTCCCGCAGCTTGCGGACGGCCCTCGAACCCGGCCACAGGGACCCAGCGAATCCTGGGCGGCCGCCTGGCGGAGGAGGGCAGCTTCCCCTGGCACGTCCTGGTGCTGCCGAAGGGCCGGGGCCGGGCCGCGGGCACTCTGATCGGGGACCGCTGGGTACTGACAGCCGCCCACTGCCCTGTACCCCAAGGGAGCGACCCGCCAAGGCCCCGATCTGCTCTGCCAAACCACCCAGATCCGGACGGGCGGAGGGACGCGGCTAATGAGCGGGTACGACCGTGAGATCGAGGAGATTGTGGTCCACCCGAAGTTCGGCGAGGAGCCCCACGACTTCGACAACGACATCGCGCTGATCAGGCTGAGGGGGTCAGCGGGCGAGCCGATGCCCGCCTGCTTGCCCGCAGCCACGAGAGACGACGGCGGCCTCTTCGCGCCGGGGAGGGTGGGCTACGTGGCCGGCTGGGGGATGGAGGAGGGCTACTACCTCCGCCGTCGGCTGCGCTACGCGCTGCTCCCCCTGGTCGAGCAGCCCCGGTGCCGGCAGGCCTTCCGGACGGCCCGGATCGGGGGACGGGCGCCGGTTGTCAGCGCCAACATGTTCTGCGCCGGCCTGCCCGAGGGGGGGAGGGACGCCTGCGCCGGGGACACGGGCGGGGGTCTGCTGGTGCCCGACCCCAGTTCGGGCGCCTGGCACCTGGTGGGCATCGTGTCCTGGGGCGTGGGCTGCGGCCGGCCGGGCAGCTACGGGGTCTACACTCGGGTGTCCCGCTACCTGGCCTGGATCGACCGAGTCATCTCCGCCCGCCCCTAGAATGGAACTCAGTTCCCCCCCAATCCACCAAACTGTGGGGACTCGTCAGGCTAAATCTAACAGTCAGGTTTATTTACAGATTATACAGAGGAAATGGCAAATTATCACGTTCCCTCTCTCCCAAACTGCGGGGGCTCCTCGCCTCCCCCCAAACTGTGGGGGCTCCTCGCCTCCCCCCCGAACTGTGGGGACTCCTCGCCTCCCCCCGAATTGCGGGGGCTCCTCGCCTCCCCCCGAACTGTGGGGGCTCCTCGCCTCCCCCCGAACTGTGGGGACTCCTCACCCTCCCAAACTGCGGGGACTCCTCGCCTCCCACCGAACTGCGGGGACTCCTCACCCCCTCCCCAAACTGCGGGGAATCCTCGCCTCCCCCCAAACTGCGGGGACTCCTCGCCTCCCCCCAAACTGCGGGGACTCCTCACCCCCTCCCCAAACTGCGGGGACTCCTCGCCTCCCACCGAACTGCGGGGACTCCTCGCCTCCCCCCAAACTGCGGGGACTCCTCGCCTCCCCCCAAACTGCGGGGACTCCTCGCCTCCCCCCAAACTGCGGGGACTCCTCGCCTCCCCCCGAACTGCGGGGACTCCTCACCCCCCCCCCCCCAAACTGCGGGGACTCCTCACCTTCCCCCAAACTGCGGGGACTCCTCGCCTCCCCCAAACTGTGGGGACTCCTCACCTCCCCCCAAACTGTGGGGACTCCTCACCTCCCCCAAACTGTGGGAACTCCTCACCTTCCCAAATTGTGGGACTCCTCACCCTCCAAAACTGTGGGAACTCCTCACCTCCCCAAACTGTGGGGCGCCTCACCCCCCCAAACTGTGGGGACTCTTCACCTCCCCGCAAACTGTGGGCACTCCACACACCCAATCTAAGGGGACTTCTCAGGCTAAATCAAATTATCGGATTTATTTACAAAGAATAAGATTACACGGAGGTAATGCAATACAATGCTTGACTTGCCATCTTCGTCTCTCTAATAGAACACTGTAAGCTGTTCCAAGCATAATAAAATATTCAATTGTGAACTTTCTGGAATGTCTGCCAGGGCGACTTTGAGAAATAAAGGGGGATTGATGTATTTCCATCAAGGGCAGCGCTCCCTCAGTACTGACCCTCCGACAGTGCGGCGCTCCCTCAGTACCGACCCTCCGACAGCGCGGCCCTCCCTCAGTACTGACCCTCCGACAGCGCGGCCCTCCTCAGTACTGACCCTCCGACAGTGCGGCGCTCCCTCAGTACCGACCCTCCGACAGCGCGGCGCTCCCTCAGTACCGACCCTCCGACAGCGCGGCCCTCCCTCAGTACTGACCCTTCCGACGGTGCGGCGCTCCCTCGGTACCGACCCTCCGACAGTTCAGCGAGTTGAATGAGACCAGTCCCGGGTTCTTCTGTCGAAACGATGTTTTATTTCAGGTAACAAATCCCGAGAGCAAATCAAAGTCAAACAAGGTCTCCCTTTCAAAAGTGAGGATTGCTTCCAACGAGTTCGGTGAAGGTTCAGGGGTCAAAACGCAAATGGGACGCCTCATGGCGCTTCATGTTTTCAGGGGGCTGGATTTGACCCCTGATCCCTGGCGGGTTAAAGGTCAGTGTCTGACCTAGCCTCGTCTCTCCGTCCCTCTCCCCCCAGGGTCCCGGTCCAAACGCAGGAAAACAAGAAACAAAGACGCCAAGAAAACCGCAAACGCACTTGGTCCGCTCTCCGGGCGCCCTCTGACCCCGGGCCGCCGGGCACCCCCCTCAGGGGCCGATGGGCGGCTTCTCCGACCTCCGTTTGCAGATCCAGTAGTTCGCCTTGCTGCACACGGCATTGGCCCAGGCTCCGTTGCGGAGCATGACGCAGTTCTTGAACGCTTCGTGGTCGTAGTCGAAGTAACTGTCCGGAGGAGTCTCGGTCCCAGAACCTAGGGGTCAGGGGGGGGTGGGAGGGGGGAGGAGGGAAGGGGAGGAGGAGGAGCAGAGGAGTCAGGTGATGCAGAGGGCAACCCATGGCGGGAAAGGGAGGGAGAGGGGGAAGGAAGGAAGAAAGAAAGAAAGTAAGAGTGAGAAGGAAAGATAAAGGAAGGAGAGAAGAAAGGAAGAAGAAGGAAAGAAGGAAGAAAGAAAGAGAGAACGAAGGAAGAAGAAAGAGAGAAAGGAGGAAAGAAAGAAAGATGGAAGGAAAGAAAGAGAGAAAGAAGGAAAGAAAGGAAGACAGAAAGAAAGAGAGAAAGAAGAAAGAAAGGAAGAAAGAAGAGAGAGAAAGAAGGAAGGAAAGAAAGAGAGAAAGGAGGAAAGAAAGGAAGATGGAAGGAAAGAAAGAGAGAAAGGAGGAAAGAAAGAAAGAAAGAGAGAAAGAAGGAAGGAAAGAAAGAGAGAAAGGAGGAAAGAAAGAAAGATGGAAGGAAAGAAAGAGAGAAAGAAGGAAAGAAAGGAGACAGAAAGAAAGAGAGAAAGAAGGAAAGAAAGAAAGGAAGAAAGAGAGAAGAAAGAAAGAAAGAAAGAAGCAAAGAAAAGAAAGGAAGAGAGAAAGAAGGAAAGAAAGAAAAGAAAGAGAGAAAGAAGAAAGAAAAGAAAGAGAGAAAGAAGGAAAGAAAGGAAGAGAGAAAGAAGGAAAGAAAGAAAGGTGGAAGGAACGAAAGAGAGAAAGAAGAAAGAAAGGAAGACAGAAAGAAAGAGAGAAAGAAGGAAAGAAAGGAAGACAGAAAGAAAGAGAGAAAGAAGGAAAGAAAGGAAGACAGAAAGAAAGAGAGAAAGAAGGAAAAAAAGAAAGAAAGAAAGAGGAGAAAGAAAGAAAGGAAAGAAAGGAAGAAAGAAGCAAAGAAAGAAAGGAAGAGAGAAAGAAGGAAAGAAAGAAAGAAAAGAAAGAGAGAAAGAAGAAAGAAAGAGAAGAGAGAAAGAAGGAAAGAAAGAAAGGTGGAAGGAACGAAAGGAAGAAAGAAGGAAAGAAACAAGGAAAGAAAGGAAGAAAGAAAAAGTGAGAGAGAGAAGGAAACAAAAGGAAAGAAAGAGAAAGAAGAAAGAAAGAAAGAAAGAAAGAAAGAAAGAAAGAAAGGCAGGAAGGAGGGAGGAAGGAAAGAGAGAGAGAGAAAGATCTCCCATCTCTCCCGCCCCTCTCACCACCTCAGGACGTCCCGAAGCTTCACGGCCAATGAAGGACTTTAATTTGAAGTGCGGTCACTGTTGTAATGTGGGGAAACGAGGCAGACAATTTACGCACAGCAAGATCCCACAAACAGCGAGGTGATAAATGACCCAGATCGTCTGGTTTTTTTTTAGTGATGTTGGTCGAGGGATAAATATCGGGGCCCAGGACCCCCGGGGAGAACTCCCCCCTCCCTGCTCTTCTTCCAATAGTGGGCCGTGGGATCTTTTACACCCGCCCGAGAGGGGCAGACGGGGCCCTCGGTTTAACGTCTGCTCCAACGGGAGCAATGCCACGGGAGGGGGCGGCGTTCGAAACAGGATGGCAGCCGCCTGTCGCCCGTGTCACGGCCCGGCTGTCACGCCTTGGCTGAAACCCCACCACCCCCTCACCCCGAAAAACGACAAGAAACGTAGCAGACCGATTGAAAAAAAAAAATGGAGGGTCAAAATCGCGGGGCTAATTCGGGGGAGGTGGGGGGTAAACCGGGCTGGAATTAACGGGGTGGGGGGTTAAACAGATTCGCCACCTACGGGTGCGGGGAGGCGTGGGTATAATGACGGCCTTTAATCCATTGGGATGTGGACGTCAAGGGCGATGCCGAGATTTATTGCCCCATTCCAAGATGGCCTCCCACGAGACAATGGCCGCCTTCTTGATCCGACCGCGCTCCTGAGCGGCGATGGTGCCACCCCCCCGCAGTGACGCCCGCTTCGGGGAGCTTGACTCGGCCGCGGTGAAGGAACGGCGGGTCGTTTGGGGGGGAGGGTGGTGGGGGGAGGCGTGTCTCGGCGTAGAGATGCCAGATGGTCCACAAAGTCGCCCTCCCCGGTCCTTCGAGGCGGAGGAGATCGGGAGGCGCGAGGGATTCGGGATGGCGTCCCCGGATGGGCCCCGGCTGGAGTGCCGGGTCCAATTCTGGGCGCCCACACTTCAGGAAGGACGTGAAGGCCTCAGAGAAGAGATTTACCAGAATGGTTCCAGGGATGAGGGTCTTCAGTTCACGTGGAGGGACTGGGATTGTTCTCCTCAGAGCAGAGAAGGTTAGGGTTTGCTCCACCCACTTGCCCTCCCCTCCTGCAGGACTCCCTGTACTCACGTCAGCTCCGGCTGGAGATGCGTCCTGTCCACCCACATCCAGGGAGATTTGTCTGGAATCTCACGGATTCCAATCCAAAATATCTTCTGCACGTCAAAGGCTGCAGCAAATCTCTGAGGGTGAAGGCAGGGCAAAGCAGTGAGTGAAGCTCCCTCCACACCGTCCCGTCAAACACTCCCAGGGCAGGTACAGAGTAAAGCTCCCTCTACACTGTCCCATCAAACACTCCCAGGGCAGGTACAGGGTTAGATACAGAGTAAAGCTCCCTCTACACTGTCCCGTCAAACACTCCCAGGGCAGGTACAGGGTTAGATACAGAGTAAAGCTCACTCTACACCGTCCCGTCAAACACTCCCAGGGCAGGTACAGGGTTAGATACAGAGTAAAGCTCCCTCTACACTGTCCCGTCAAACACTCCCAGGGCAGGTACAGGGTTAGATACAGAGTAAAGCTCCCTCTACACTGTCCCGTCAAACACTCCCAGGGCAGGTACAGGGTTAGATACAGAGTAAAGCTCCCTCTACACTGTCCCATCAAACACTCCCAGGGCAGGTGCAGGGTTAGATACAGAGTAAAGCTCCCTCTACACCGTCCCGTCAAACACTCCCAGGGCAGGTACAGGGTTAGATACAGAGTAAAGCTCCCTCTACACCGTCCCGTCAAACACTCCCAGGGCAGGTACAGGGTAAGATACAGAGTAAAGCTCCCTCTACACCGTCCCGTCAAACACTCCCAGGGCAGGTACAGAGTAAAGCTCCCTCTACACTGTCCCGTCAAACACTCCCAGGGCAGGTACAGGGTAAGATACAGAGTAAAGCTCCCTCTACACTGTCCCATCAAACACTCCCGGGGCAGGTACAGGGTTAGATACAGAGCAAAGCTCCCTCTACACTGTCCCGTCAAACACTCCCAAGGCAGGTACAGGGTTAGATACAGAGTAAAGCTCCCTCTACACTGTCCCATCAAACACTCCCAGGGCAGGTACAGGGTTAGATACAGAGTAAAGCTCCCTCTACACTGTCCCATCAAACACTCCCAGGGCAGGTACAGGGTTAGATACAGAGTAAAGCTCCCTCCACACTGTCCCATCAAACACTCCCAGGGGCAGGTGCAGGGTTAGATACAGAGTAAAGCTCCCTCCACACTGTCCCATCAAACACTCCCAGGGCAGGTACAGGGTTAGATACAGAGTAAAGCTCCCTCTACACTGTCCCATCAAACACTCCCAGGGGCAGGTGCAGGGTTAGATACAGAGTAAAGCTCCACATTCCATGAGACCGTGGTTGATCTGTATCCTGACTCCATCTACCTGCCTTGGTTCCGTAACCCTTAAGAACCAGTCCGAGCAAAATCTCTCGATCTCAGTCTTGAAATTTCCCGTGGGCCCCCCCGGCCGAGACAGCTTTTCTCGGGTGGGGGGAGAGTTTCAGACTCCCTGGCTCTAATGTTATGGTTCTGCCCTCTTTCTCTTGACTGCGCTGCCCCCCAACCAGGGGAGATCATTTCCCCGTCTCGCCCCTCTCAAATCCCGTCGATCGCCGATCAGATCACCCCGCCTGTGGGATCTTGCTGTGCGCTGCTTGGCGGCATCTGCTCCCTACCTGTTCCCTCCTGCTTCGAATCACCAACAGATCGGAGCCCTGCGAGATACAGTCCTGCCGACTCTCCTCCCAGCCCAGCACGGTCCTCGAGAAGTAATAGCAGTTCCCTTCGTAGGGGGTCCAGTATTTATGGCACAGCTCGCTGGTACAGTCTGTCAGGGAGGAGGGAGACGGGATTGGGACAGGAATTAAACCAGACATGGTGAGGTGAAGCATACGGGGGGGTCCTGGTCTTTATTAATAGAGGCACAAAAGCAAGAAGGTGATGCTGAACCCTTTATAAAACACTGGGGTTAGACCCCAACTGGAGAATCGGGTCCAATTCTGGGGGCCGCACTTCAGGAAGGACATCGAGACCCTCGGAGAGGGTGCGGAGGAGATTTACCAGAACGGTCCCCGGTCGGGGGGACGAGGGTGTTCAGTTAACGTGGAGAGACTGGGGTCGTTCTCAGAGCAGAGAAGGTGAAGAGGGGGGACTTGATCGAGGGGGGACTTGATCGAGGTATTCACAATCACGAGGGGGTTTCGACGGAGTCACTGAGGAGGGAGTGTTTCCAGGGGTGGGTGAGGGGGAGCAAGGGGAGGAGGGAGGGAGGTGGGTGAGGGGGGAGCGAGGGGAGAGGGAGGGAGGGAGGGGAGGATGGGGGGAGTAGAAGGGAGGTGGGTGAGGGGGAGCGAGGGGAGGAGGGTGGGGGGGTGGGTGAGGGGGAGCGAGGGGAGTGGGGAGGGAGGTGGGAGAGGGGGAGCGAGGGGAGGAGGGAGGGAGGTGGGTGAGGGGGAGCGAGGGGAGTGGGGAGGGAGGTGGGTGAGGGGGAGCGAGGGGAGGAGGGAGGGAGGTGGGTGAGGGGGAGCAAGTGGAGGAGGGAAGGAGGTGGGTGAGGGGGCGCAAGGGGAGGAGGGAGGGGGGAATGAGGTGGGTGAGGGGGAGCGAGGGGAGCAGGGAGGTGTGAGAGAGGTGAGTGAGGGGGCGCAAGTGGAGGAGGGAGGAGGTGGGTGAGGGGGAGCGAGGGTAGTGGGGAGGGAGGGGGGTGAGGGGGAGCGAGGGGAGGAGGGAGGGAGGAGTGAGAGGAGTGAGTGAGGGGGAGCAAAGGGAGGAGGGAGCGAGGTGGTTGAGGGTGAGCGAGGGGAGGAGGGAGGTGGGTGAGGGGGAGCGAGGGGGAGCGGAGGACAGAGGAGGGAGGGATGGGGGTGAGGAGCAGCGAGGGGAGGAGCAGGGAGGGAGGGAGGGAGGGGGTGAGGAGGAGCGAGGGGAGGAGGGAGGGAGGGAGGAGGGTGAGGTCCCTCACTGGGAGGTGACGCCGATCAATTGGTCTAAAACTTACTGACATAATTGCAGAAGGACTTCAGCCATTCGAGGAACATCTCCTCGTATCTCGTGCACTTTAATGCGGCCACGTTATCCGAGAGTAACTCCTTGGTCTTCTTGTACTTGCCCTCCAAGGTTTCCAAGACGTACTTTTCTCCCTTCAGCTTCCTTTCCATTTCTGAGCCTGTCAAAATCATATCAAAGCCGTCAGACCTCCAGTCCTGGGCCGCGGCCAAGCTTGAGAGAACTCGCTCACTGTCGGAGGGTCGGTACGGAGGGAGCGCCGCACTGTCGGAGGGTAGGTACTGAGGGAGCGCTGCACTGTCCAAGGTAGATGGAGACCAGAACTGTGCACAGTGCTCCGAGTGTGGTCTAACCCAGGTATATGGAGACCAGAACTGTGCACAGTGCTCCAAGTGTGGTCTAACCAAGGTATATGGAGACCAGAACTGTGCACAGTGCTCCAAGTGTGGTCTAACCAAGGTAAATGGAGACCAGAACTGTGCACAGTGCTCCAAGTGTGGTCTAACCAAGGTATATGGAGACCAGAACTGTGCACGGTGCTCCAATTGTGGTCTAACCAAGGTATATGGAGACCAGAACTGTGCACAGTGCTCCAAGTGTGGTCTAAACAAGGTATATGGAGACCAGAACTGTGCGCAGTGCTCCGAGTGCGGTCTAACCAAGGTATATGGAGACCAGAAATGTGTGCAGTGCTCCGAGTGTGGTCTAACCAAGGTATATGGAGACAAGAACTGTGCACAGTGCTCCAAGTGTGGTCTAACCAAGGTATATGGAGACCAGAACTGTGCACGGTGCTCCAATTGTGGTCTAACCAAGATATATGGAGACCAGAACTGTGCACAGTGCTCCAAGTGTGGTCTAAACAAGGTATATGGAGACCAGAACTGTGCACGGTGCTCCAAGTGTGGTCTAACCCAGGTATATGGAGACCAGAACTGTGCACAGTGCTCCAAGTGTGGTCTAACCCAGGTATATGGAGACCAGAACTGTGCACAGTGCTCCAAGTGTGGTCTAACCAAGGTATATGGAGACCAGAACTGTGCACAGTGCTCCAAGTGTGGTCTAACCAAGGTATATGGAGACCAGAACTGTGCACAGTGCTCCGAGTGTGGTCTAACCAAGGTATATGGAGACCAGAACTGTGCACAGTGCTCCGAGTGTGGTCTAACCAAGGTATATGGAGACCAGAACTGTGCGCAGCGCTCTGAGTGTGGTCTAACCAAGGTATATGGAGACCAGAACTGTGCACAGTGCTCCAAGTGTGGTCTAACCAAGGTATATGGAGACCAGAACTGTGCACGGTGCTCCAATTGTGGTCTAACCAAGATATATGGAGACCAGAACTGTGCGCAGTGCTCCGAGTGCGGTCTAACCAAGGTATATGGAGACCAGAAATGTGTGCAGTGCTCCGAGTGTGGTCTAAACAAGGTATATGGAGACCAGAACTGTGCACAGTGCTCCAAGTGTGGTCTAACCAAGGTATATGGAGATCAGAACTGTGCACAGTGCTCCGAGTGTGGTCTAACCAAGGTATATGGAGACCAGAACTGTGCACGGTGCTCCAATTGTGGTCTAACCAAGGTATATGGAGACCAGAACTGTGCACGGTGCTCCAAGTGTGGTCTAACCAAGGTATATGGAGACCAGAACTATGCACAGTGCTCCGAGTGTGGTCTAACCAAGGTATATGGAGACCAGAACTGTGCACAGTGCTCCGAGTGTGGTCTAACCAAGGTATATGGAGACCAGAACTGTGCACAGTGCTCCGAGTGTGCGTGTGAGAGTCTTGATAGATCAGCTAGTCTCTTCCTGCCCGGCAAATTTCTCCGTCCCTCTGACCCCTCACCGGATTGGACAGGGGTTTTTTGAGGTGGTGGGCGGTCAGTTTGGGGGAGGCGGAGAGGAGAGGGGGAAAGAGAGGGGTGCGAATGGAGGGGAAAGAGAGGCAGGGAGGGTGCGAAAGGGGTTAGGGGAGAAACCAGAAAATGGCGACTTACCTTGAAAGTACAGTATCAACATGGCGATGGAGCAGATGGCGCAGATGGCGAGGACGGCCAATGCCAGCTTGTTCCATTTTGACCCACAGTGCTGCCGCCAACCAGGAGCTGTGACGATGGGGAACACAGGGGGCACAAAACACGGTCAGATCGAGGAATCGCCATGGACAACAACAACAAATCATTAAAAGTCACGATGTTGGTTAATCAGACCGTTAATAAAAAGGCAAATCACGCTCTGGGGTTCATTTCTAGAGGGATAGAATTGAAGAGCAGAGAAGTTATGTTAAACTTGTATAGAACCTTGGTTAGACCACACTCGGAGCACTGTGTACAGTTCTGGTCTCCATATACCTTGGTTAGACCACACTCGGAGCACTGTGCACAGTTCTGGTCTCCATATACCTCGGTTAGACCACACTTGGAGCACTGCGCACAGTTCTGGTCTCCATATCCCTTGGTTGGACCACACTTGGAGCACTGTGCACAGTTCTGGTCTCCATATACCTTGGTTAGACCACACTCGGAGCACTGTGCACAGTTCTGGTCTCCATATACCTTGGTTAGACCACACTAGGAGCACTGCGCACAGTTCTGGTCTCCATATACCTTGGTTAGACCACACTTGGAGCACTGCGCACAGTTCTGGTCTCCATATACCTTGGTTAGATCACACTCGGAGCACTGTGCACAGTTCTGGTCTCCATATACCTTGGTTAGACCACACTCGGAGCACTGTGCACAGTTCTGGTCTCCATATACCTTGGTTAGACCACACTTGGAGCACTGCGCACAGTTCTGGTCTCCATATACCTTGGTTAGATCACACTCGGAGCACTGTGCACAGTTCTGGTCTCCATATACCTCGGTTAGACCACACTTGGAGCACTATGCTCAGTTCTGGTCTCCATATACCTTGGTTAGACCACACTTGGAGCACCGTGCACAGTTCTGGTCTCCATATACCTCGGTTAGACCACACTTGGAGCACTGTGCTCAGTTCTGGTCTCCATATACCTCGGTTAGACCACACTTGGAGCACTGTGCTCAGTTCTGGTCTCCATATACCTTGGTTAGACCACACTTGGAGCACTGTGCACAGTTCTGGTCTCCATATACCTTGGTTAGACCACACTCGGAGCACTGTGCACAGTTCTGGTCTCCATATACCTTGGTTAGACCACACTCGGAGCACTGTGCACAGTTCTGGTCTCCATATACCTTGGTTAGACCACACTTGGAGCACTGTGCACAGTTCTGGTCTCCATATACCTTGGTTAGACCACACTCGGAGCACTGTGCACAGTTCTGGTCTCCATATACCTTGGTTAGACCACACTTGGAGCACTGTGCACAGTTCTGGTCTCCATATACCTTGGTTAGACCACACTTGGAGCACTGTGCACAGTTCTGGTCTCCATATACCTTGGTTAGACCACACTCGGAGCACCGTGCACAGTTCTGGTCTCCATATACCTTGGTTAGACCACACTCGGAGCACTGTGCACAGTTCTGGTCTCCATATACCTCGGTTAGACCACACTTGGAGCACTGTGCACAGTTCTGGTCTCCATATACCTTGGTTAGACCACACTCGGAGCACCGTGCACAGTTCTGGTCTCCATATACCTTGGTTAGACCACACTTGGAGCACTGTGAACAGTTCTGGTCTCCATATACCTTGGTTAGACCACACTTGGAGCACTGGGCACAGTTCTGGTCTCCATATACCTTGGTTAGACCACACTTGGAGCACTGTGCACAGTTCTGGTCTCCATATACCTTGGTTAGACCACACTCGGAGCACTGTGCACAGTTCTGGTCTCCATATACCTTGGTTAGACCACACTTGGAGCACTGTGCACAGTTCTGGTCTCCATATACCTTGTTTAGACCACACTTGGAGCACTGTGCACAGTTCTGGTCTCCATATTATAAGAAGGATATAGAGGCACTGGAGAAGGTGCAAAAAAGATTTACTAGGATGACACCAGAACTGAGAGGTTTCTAACTATCAGGAAAGACTGAACAGACTGGGGCTCTTTTCTCTAGAACAGAGAAGACTGAGGGGTGACCTGATGGAGGTCTTTAAGATTATGAAAGGGTTCGATAGGGTAGACGGAGAGAAGATATTTCCACTTGTGGGGAGAGACCAGAACTAGGGGGGGGGGCCATAAATATAAGAGAGTCACTAATAAATCCAATCGGGGAATTCAGGAGAACCTTCTTTCCCCAGAGAGCGGTGGGAATGTGGAACTCGCTCCCTCGAGGAGTCGTCGAGGGGAATAGTGGAGATGGATTTAAGGGGGAAGCTGGATAGACACATGAGGGAGAAAGGGATGGAAGGATATGGGGAGAGGGGGGAGATGGAGTAGGGGAGGGAGGAGGCTCGTGTGGAGCAGAAACACCAGCATGGAGCATGATGGGCCGAATGGCCTGTTTCTGTGCTGTAAATTCTTTGTAAAAGCAACACCCTGCATTTATATAGCGACTTTAATGTAGTAAAATGTCCCAAGGAGCCATTATCAAACAAAATCAGACACTGAGCCACATAAGGAGATATTAGGACAGGTGACCAAAAGCTTGGCCAAAGAGGGAGGTTTTAAGGAGCGTCTTAAAGGAGGAGGAGAGAGAGGCAGAGAGGTTTAGGGAGGGAATTCCAGAGCTTAGGGCCCAGGCAGCTGAAGGCACGGCCGCCAATGGTGGAGCGATGGGAATCGGGGGGGGGGGGGGAGAGGCGCAAGAGGCCAGAATCGGAGGAGCGTAGAGATCTCGAAGGGTCGTAGGGGGCTGGAGGAGGTTACAGAGATAGGGAGGGGGGGGCGAGGGCAATGCAGAGATCTCGGAGGGTTTGTAGGGGGCTGGAGGAGGTTACAGAGATAGGGAGGTGGGGGCGAGGGCCATGCAGAGATCTCGGAGGGTTTGTAGGGGTCTGGAGGAGGTTACAGAGATAGGGAGGGGGGGCGAGGGCCATGCAGAGATCTCGGAGGGTTTGTAGGCGGCTGGAGGAGGTTACAGAGATAGGGAGGGAGGGCGAGGGCCATGCAGAGATCTCGGAGGGTTTGTAGGGGGCTGGAGGAGGTTTCAGAGATAGGGAGGGGGGGCGAGGGCCATGCAGAGATCTCGGAGGGTTTGTAGGGGGCTGGAGGAGGTTACAGAGATAGGGAGGGGGGGCGAGGGCTATGTAGAGATCTCGGAGGGTTTGTAGGGGGGCTGGAGGAGGTTAGAGAGATAGGGAGGGGGGGCGAGGGCCATGCAGAGATCTCGGAGGGTTTGTAGGGGGCTGGAGGAGGTTAGAGAGATAGGGAGGGAGGGGAGCGAGGAGGGATTTGAAGGCGAGGGTGGGAGAACTTTAAAATCGAGGCATTGCCGGACCGGGAGCCAATGTCGGTCCAGCGATGGGTGAACGGGGCCTCGGTGCCAGTTAGGATACAGGGGGCAGCAGGAGTTTCGGACGTGCGGGTGGTCACTGAGGGTGGGAGATGGGAGGCCGTCCGGGGGGACGAATGAGGGTTTCAGCCGCTGGTGGGCTGAGGCGGGGGCCGGAGACGGGCGATGTCACGGAGGTGGAGGTGGGCGGGTCTTGGCGATGGAGGGGAGACGGGGTCGGGCTCTCGTCCGACGCCGAGGTTGAGAGGGGTCTGGCTGAGCCTCGGACGGAGGCCGGGGAGAGGGATGGAGTCGGCCGGCCGGGGAATGGAGTTTGCGGACGGAGGCGAAGACGATGGTTTCCGTTTTCCCAATATTTCGTTGGTGGACACACTTGCTCATCCAATACTGGGGAGAAACTCAATGCCGATTGAGGGCGATGGGGGTTTGAAAGTTGAGTTGCAGCTGTATCAAGCTTGGTACCAACCCCCCAACTCTGCCACCATCACCTCAAAACACTTGCCCTCCGTTGGGGTCTGAACCAGACCGTTCCCAACCTTGGCGTCCAACTTGACCCTGAGATGAGCTCCTGACCTCACCTCCCCTCCATCACCAAGTCCGCCTACTTCCACCTCCGTGACATCGTCCCTCTCCGACTCCCTGCCTCAGCTCATCTGCTGCTGGAACCCTCGCCCGTGCCCCTCCGTCCCCTCCAGACTCGACTATTCCGACGCTCTCCTGGCCGGACTCCCACCTTCCACCTCTCAGTAGCCATCGGCTCATCTGAAACTCCCTGCTGCTGGTACCCTAAGTCTCGTTCACTCATCAGCACAACTCCCCCAGTCACCCCAAACCCCTCCTCAACTGTACTCACTGGACCTACATTGGCTCCCGGTCCGGGAATGATCTTTAAATTCTCCCGTCCTCCTCTTCAAATCCCTCCATGGCCCTCGCCCTCCCCCTCCCTATCTCTGTAACCTCCTCCAGCCCCCTACAATTCTCATCCTCCTCTTCAAATCCCTCCATGGTCTCTTCGCCCCCTCCCTCCCTATCTCTGGAACCTCCTCCAGCCCCCTACAATTCTCATCCTCCTCTTCAAATCCCTCCATGGTCTCTTCGCCCCCTCCCTCCCTATCTCTGGAACCTCCTCCAGCCCCCTACAATTCTCATCCTCCTCTTCAAATCCCTCCATGGCCCCTCGCCCCCCCTCCCTATCTCTGTAACCTCCTCCAGCCCCCTACAATTCTCATCCTCCTCTTCAAATCCCTCCATGGCCCTCGCCCCCCTCCCTATCTCTGTAACCTCCTCCAGCCCCCTACAATTCTCATCCTCCTGTTCAAATCTCTCCATGGCCCTCGCCCCTCCCTCCCTATCTCTGTAACCTCCTCCAGCCCCCTACAATTCTCATCCTCCTCTTCAAATCTCTCCATGGTCTCCTCGCCCCCCCTCCCTATAACCTCCTCCAGCCCCTACAATTCTCATCCTCCGGTTCAAATCCCTCCATGGTCTCCTCGCCCCCCCTCCCTATCTCTGTAACCTCCTCCAGCCCCCTCCAACCCTCCGAGATATCTACGCTCCTCCGATTCTGGCCTCTCCCCGATCCCCATCGTCCCACCATTGGCGGCCGTGCCTTCAGCTGCCTGGGCCCCTAATCTCTGGAATTCCCTCCCTAAACCTCTCCGTCTCTCTCTCCTCCTTTAAGACGCTCCTTAAAACCTCCCTCTTTGGCCGAGCTTTGGGTTACCTGTCCCTGATATCTCCTCACGTGGCTCGGGGTCTGATTCGTGTGTGACTTACGTTCCTGGGAGACGACTCTTCACTACGTTAAAGGCTAGTTCGTGTCGTAGACATTTGGACCATACTAACTGCTGTTTGCCTGGCTCGGCGGGGACTTGGCATCGCTGGCGCCCTCCCTGATCCCGATCTCCTCCATGAAGTCTTTCTGCATCCCGAGCATGGTGCCCGCCAGTCCCTCCGATCCAGATCCTCGTGTCAAAGCCTCCGCCATGCCCTTCGGTCCGTGCGAGCCCGCTGACACGTCCATCCCCACCATGGTGCCTTCGTACTCGCCGAGGTTCGCCACCGACTCAGGACGCCTGACGGATCTCGAGGTCTCGGAGCCACCTTCCGCGTTCGAAGCCCCCGGAAAACGCCCGCCCTTCAATTTCCCGGAGGCCATCCTGACGATTGTCCCACCGCCTCGACAAACCGAATTCAGGTCGGTATCAAGTTAATCGCAGTCGCTACTTTCTCTGCACGGATCTTTGGCGATCGCAACGGACTTTTAATTTCTGACAAGCAACTTCCGCAAAAACCATTCAGGTTTCAATTTTCAAACGCGGTTAACCGAGCTGATTAGCGTTCGTCCGGATTAATTTTCTTGCAATAAGACGCATAAACCAAACGGGTTTCGAGTCAGTTGCTGACTCAATTAAACGAACGAGGGAATTAATTAACCGTTAAACAAACTTTCAGCTGGTTTTATTAACAAATTGCGTTTATAACGAGCTACTAATGAACGAAACTGTACTTAAACATTTGAATTAATTTCTTAATTGAGTCATTAACCGGTTGCAACTTCAATCAATTAATTATTTCCGATCAAATTCTTTCCAGGCCGTTTAGATTGTCGAAGGCAGCACCGCTAATTAATCTTGTTAATCAATTATTAGTTTGTAATTAATTATTGATTAATGGTTTTATGAATTACTATTGATGGGATTTTTAAATAAATTCTAAACCTTGAATTATTACCCGAATTAGCAGGAAGTATTGGTTGATTATTGATTGTGATTTATTATTAATTGGATCAATTACCAATTGTTTTAGTTATACAATTAAATAAATATTAATGACAGTTTTTTTAATCTATAAATTATTAAATTAGCTCTTGGGCATTAAAGAATATTGAAATTAATTACAGAATATTCAAATAAATTATTATTTAGACTAAATATTCAAATAATGATTGATTAATGATATTAATTATGGAACATGAATATTTTTAACAATTGCTAATTATGTAATCAATATTTTATTAATTATTAAATAATATTTCCCTTTATCATTGAATATTTAAGCTGGTTTTAGATTAATAGTTGCTTTTCTGGACTAGGAGTTGAGATTTGTTTTATAATTGTTATTAAGGAATATTAATCATTAAATATTAGATGAATTGATTTCACAGTTTTTAAGGATTTGATTGATTAATTATTGATAATGACAGATTATTTAATCAGTGAATAGGAGACAAAGGGTTGATTTTAATTTAACAGATATTAAGTATTTGATTAATTATTAAGGATTATTTAGATTATTCACAGAATATTAAACAAATGGTTGATTTTGATTTAAGTTATTAAGTATTTGATTAATTATTAAGGATTATTTAGATTATTCACAGAATATTAAACAAAGGGTTGATTTTAATTTAAGTTATTAAGTATTTGATTAATTATTAAGGATTATGTAGATTATTCACAGTATATTAAACAAATGGTTGATTTTAATTTAAGTTATTAAGTATTTGATTAATTATTAAGGATTATTTAGATTATTCACAGAATATTAAACAAATGGTTGATTTTAATTTAAGTTATTAAGTATTTGATTAATTATTAAGGATTATTTAGATTATTCACAGAATATTAAACAAAGGGTTGATTTTAATTTAAGTTATTAAGTATTTGATTAATTATTAAGGATTATGTAGATTATTCACAGTATATTAAACAAATGGTTGATTTTAATTTAAGTTATTAAGTATTTGATTAATTATTAAGGATTATTTAGATTATTAAACAAATGGTTGATTTTGATTTAATAGTTATTAAGTATGTGATTAATTATTGATTATGATGGATTAATTAATCATTGAACAATAGATGAACAGATAATTTTGATTTAATAATTAAGTGTGTAACTGATTAATTTCAATGACAAATTGTTTAATCAATGGATAGCAGACAAATGGTTGATTTTAATTTAATAATTAGGTATGTGGTTAATCAATTACTAATTATGATAGATTATTTAATCATTGAATATTGGAGGAACAGTTGATTTTGATTTAATAATTGTGATTAATTATTGATTATGACAGAATATTTAATTATTGAATATTAATGAACCATTGATTTTAATTTAATAATTGATGATGAACAATATTGAAGAGATTAATTCGAGATTTTAATTACTGACCTAAGAATGGATATTAAACATGAAATATGAATGATTTAATGATTGAATCTTTAGATTGTTAATTGATTATTGATATTAAATATTAATTAGTGCTGATTGAGCAATATTTAGAATTATTGTTAGTGATAACTAATCAAGCTAATTATTGATTAGGACTACTAATGAGGGATTATTAAGACTAATTAATGATAAGGCATATTAATTATGGATTATTGAAACTAATTATTGATCAGGGATATTAATGAGGGATTATTAACACCAATTATTGATCAGGGATATTAATGAGGGATTATTGGGACCAATTACTGATCAGGGATATTGACCAGGGGATTATTGGGACCAATTATTGATCAGAGATATTGACCAGGGGATTATTGGGACCAATTATTGATCAGGGATATTGACCAGGGGATTATTGGGACCAATTATTGAGCAGGGATATTGACCAGGGGATTATTGGGACCAATTATTGATCAGGGATATTAACCAGGGGATTATTGGGACCAATTATTGATCAGGGATATTGACCAGGGGATTATTGGGACCAATTAGTGACCAGGGATATTGACCAGGGGATTATTGGGACCAATTATTGATCAGGGATATTGACCAGGGGATTATTGGGACCAATTAGTGACCAGGGATATTGACCAGGGGATTATTGGGACCAATTATTGATCAGGGATATTGACCAGGGGATTATTGGGACCAATTAGTGACCAGGGATATTGACCAGGGGATTATTGGGACCAATTATTGATCAGGGATATTGACCAAGGGATTATTGGGACCAATTATTGATCAGAGATATTGACCAGGGGATTATTGGGACCAATTATTGATCAGGGATATTGACCAGGGGATTATTGGGACCAATTATTGATCAGGGATATTGACCAGAGATTATTGGGACCAATTATTGATCAGGGATATTGACCAGGGGATTATTGGGACCAATTATTGATCAGGGATATTGACCAGGGGATTATTGGGACCAATTACTGATCAGGGATATTGACCAGGGGATTATTGGGACCAATTACTGACCAGGGATATTGACCAGGGGATTATTGGGACCAATTACTGACCAGGGATATTGACCAGGGACTAATTTCCAACCAATCCCCGGCCCCCCTGTCAGTTTCCCGGCTGAAATTGACGGTTTTTTCCCATCAATGGTGAAATGAGGGGGAATTCCCGGGAATCTGATTGGTGATTTTGAGGGGGGGGTTAGGAGGGGGGAGAAGGGCCGAACACCCGCCCTCCCCCCACACACACACACACACTAGGCCCCGGGGGGAAGCCCCGGCCTCTCCTCGCCGCTCTAGGCCGCCGACAGGCCCTCGCTCCGCCGCCCGGCACCGCCGCTCCGCCCGCCCGCCGCCGCCATCTTAGGAAAGGTGGGAAGCCCCGCCCCCTTTCCTCCTCCTCCTCCTCCCGCCCCCCCGCACCGTGCGGGGCGGAAGTGACCGTGGAGAGAGCGGGGAGAGGCCAGCAACCGTGCGGGGCGGAAGTGACGGATGGGAGAGTGGGAGCGGAGCGCACAGAGAGGAGAGCGGCCCTGCGGGGCGGAAGTGAAGGTGAGCAAAGGGGAGAGGGGCGGCGGCCGTGCGGGGCGGAAGTCCTCGTCACAATGCAGGGAGGGGCGGGGCTAAAGGGGGCTGACGTCACAGAGGGGGGACACAGGAGGCCCTGGAGATCATTGCAAAGATTGCAGGGTTATATCAATATTAAATATAATGTATAATAACTGGGGATCATTGCATAGATTGCAGGGTTATATCAATATTAAATATAATGTATAATAACTGGGGATCATTGCAAAGATTGCAGGGTTATATCAATATTAAATATAATGTATAATAACTGGAGATCATTGCAAAGATTGCAGGGTAATATCAATATTAAATATAATGTATAATAACTGGGGGATCATTGCAAAGATTGCAGGGTTATATCAATATTAAATATAATGTATAATAACTGGGGGATCATTGCAAAGATTGCAGGGTTATATCAATATTAAATATAATGTATAATAACTGGAGATCATTGCAAAGATTGCAGGGTTATATCAATATTAAATATAATGTATAATAACTGGAGATCATTGCAAAGATTGCAGGGTTAAATCAATATTAAATATAATGTATAATAACTGGGGGATCATTGCAAAGATTGCAGGGTTATATCAATATTAAATATAATGTATAATAACTGGAGATCATTGCAAAGATTGCAGGGTTATATCAATATTAAATATAATGTATAATAACTGGAGATCATTGCAAAGATTGCAGGGTTATATCAATATTAAATATAATGTATAATAACTGGAGATCATTGCAAAGATTGCAGGGTTATATCAATATTAAATATAATTTATAATAACTGGAGATCATTGCAAAGATTGCAGGGTTATATCAATATTAAATATAATGTATAATAACTGGGGATCATTACAAAGATTGCAGGGTTATCTTAATATTAAATATAATGTATAATAACTGGAGATCATTACAAAGATTGCAGGGTTATATCAATATTAAATATAATGTATAATAACTGGGGATCATTGCAAAGATTGCAGGGTTATATCAATATTAAATATAATGTATAATAACTGGGGGATCATTGCAAAGATTGCAGGGTTATATCAATATTAAATATAATGTATAATAACTGGAGATCATTACAAAGATTGCAGGGTTATATCAATATTAAATATAATGTATAATAACTGGGGATCATTGCAAAGATTGCAGGGTTATATCAATATTAAATATAATGTATAATAACTGGGGGATCATTGCAAAGATTGCAGGGTTATATCAATATTAAATATAATGTATAATAACTGGAGATCATTACAAAGATTGCAGGGTTATATCAATATTAAATATAATGTATAATAACTGGGGAATCATTGCAAAGATTGCAGGGTTATATCAATATTAAATATAATGGATAATAACTGGAGATCATTGCAAAGATTGCAGGGTTATATCAATATTAAATATAATGTATAATAACTGGGGGATCATTGCAAAGATTGCAGGGTTATATCAATATTAAATATAATGAATAATAACTGGGGATCATTGCAAAGATTGCAGGGTTATATCAATATTAAATATAATGTATAATAACTGGGGGATCATTGCAAAGATTGCAGGGTTATATCAATATTAAATATAATGTATAATAACTGGGGATCATTGCAAAGATTGCAGGGTTATATCAATGTTAAATATAATGTATAATAACTGGGGGATCATTGCAAAGATTGCAGGGTTATATCAATATTAAATATAATGTATAATAACTGGGGATCATCGCAAAGATTGCAGGGTTAAATCAATATTAAATATAATGTATAATAACGGGGGGATCATTGCAAAGATTGCAGGGTTATATCAATATTAAATATAATGTATAATAACTGGGGATCATTGCAAAGATTGCAGGGTTATATCAATATTAATTATAATGTATAATAACTGGAGGTCATTGCAAAGATTGCAGGGTTATATCAATATTAAATATAATGTATAATAACTGGAGATCATTGCAAAGATTGCAGGGTTATATCAATATTAAATATAATGTATAATAACTGGGGATCATTGCAAAGATTGCAGGGTTATATCAATATTAAATTTAATGTATAATAACTGGGGAATCATTGCAAAGATTGCAGGGTTATATCAATATTAAATATAATGGATAATAACTGGAGATCATTGCAAAGATTGCAGGGTTATATCAATATTAAATATAATGTATAATAACTGGGGGATCATTGCAAACATTGCAGGGTTATATCAATATCAAATATAATGTATCATAACTGGGGGATCATTGCAAAGATTGCAGGATTATATCAATATTAAATATAATGTGTAATAACTGGGGATCATTGCAAAGATTGCAGGGTTATATCAATATTAAATATAATGTATAATAACTGGGGATCATTGCAAAGATTGCAGGGTTATATCAATATTAAATATAATGTATAATAACTGGGGATCATTGCAAAGATTGCAGGGTTATATCAATATTAAATATAATGTATAATAACTGGGGGATCATTGCAAAGATTGCAGGGTTATATCAATATTAAATATAATGTATAATAACTGGGGATCATTGCAAAGATTGCAGGGTTAAATCAATATTAAATATAATGTATAACGGGGGGATCATTGCAAAGATTGCAGGGTTATATCAATATTAAATATAATGTATAATAACTGGGGATCATTGCAAAGATTGCAGGGTTATATCAATATTAAATATAATGTATAATAACTGGGGGATCATTGCAAAGATTGCAGGGTTATATCAATATTAAATATAATGTATAATAACTGGGGATCATTGCAAAGATTGCAGGGTCATATCAATATTAAATATAATGTATAATAACTGGGGGATCATTGCAAAGATTGCAGGGTTACATCAATATGAAATATAATGTATAATAACTAGGGATCATTGCAAAGATTGCAGGGTTATATCAATATTAAAGATAATGTATAATAACTGGGGATCATTGCAAAGATTGCAGGGTTAAATCAATACGAAATATCATGTATAATAACTGGGGATCATTGCAAAGATTGCAGGGTTACATCAACATTAAATATAATGTATAATAACGGGGGCATCATTGCAAAGATTACCGGGTTATATCAATATTAAATATGATGTATAATAACTGGGGATCATTGCAAAGATTGCAGGGTTATATCAATATTAAATATAATGTATAATAACTGGGGATCATTGCAAAGATTGCAGGGTTATATCAATATTAAATATAATCTACAATAACTGGGGGATCTTTGCAAAGATTGCAGGGTTATATCAATATTAAATATAATGTATAATAACTGCGGATCATTGCAAATATTGCAGGGTTATATCAATATTAAATATAATGTATAAAAACGGGGGGATCATTGCAAAGATTGCAGGGTTATATCAATATTAAATATAATGTATAATAACTGGGGGATCATTGCAATGATTGCAGGGTTATATCAATATTAAATATAATGTACAATAACTGAGGATCATTGCAAACATTGCAGGGTTATATCAATCTTAAATATAATTTATAATAACTGGGGGATCATTGCAAAGATTGCAGGGTTATATCCATATTAAACATAATGTATAATAACTGGGGGATCATTGCAAAGATTGCAGGGTTATATCAATATTAAATATAATGTATAATAACTGGGGATCATTGCAAAGATTGCAGGGTTATATCAATATTAAATATAATGTATAATAACTGGAGATCATTGCAAAGATTGCAGGGTTATATCAATATTAAATATAATGTATAATAACTGGGGATCATTGCAAAGATTGCAGGGTTATATCAATATTAAATATAATGTATAATAACTGGAGATCATTGCAAAGATTGCAGGGTTATATCAATATTAAATATAATGTATAATAACTGGCGATCATTGCAAAGATTGCAGGGTTATATCAATATTAATTATAATGTATAATAACTGGAGGTCATTGCAAAGATTGCAGGGTTATATCAATATTAAATATAATGTATAATAACTGGAGATCATTGCAAAGATTGCAGTGTTATATCAATATTAAATATAATGTATAATAACTGGGGATCATTGCAAAGATTGCAGGGTTATATCAATATTAAATATAATGTATAATAACTGGGGAATCATTGCAAAGATTGCAGGGTTATATCAATATTAAATATAATGGATAATAACTGGAGATCATTGCAAAGATTGCAGGGTTATATCAATATTAAATATAATGTATAATAACTGGGGGATCATTGCAAACATTGCAGGGTTATATCAATATTAAATATAATGTATAATAACTGGGGGATCATTGCAAAGATTGCAGGGTTATATGAATATTAAATATAATGTGTAATAACTGGGGATCATTGCAAAGATTGCAGGGTTATATGAATATTAAATATAATGTATAATAACTGGAGATCATTGCAAAGATTGCAGGGTTATATCAATATTAAATATAATGTATAATAACTGGAGATCATTGCAAAGATTGCAGGGTTATATCAATAATAAATATAATGTATAATAACTGGAGATCATTTGCAAAGATTGCAGGGTTACATCAATATTACATATAATGTATAATAACTGGGGATCATTGCAAAGATTGCAGGGTTAAATCAATATTATATATAATGTATAATAACGGGGGGATCATTGCAAAGATTGCAGGGTTATATCAATATTAAATATAATGTATAATAACTGGGGATCATTGCAAAGATTGCAAGGTTATAACAATATTAAATATAATGTATAATAACGGGATCATTGCAAAGATTGCAGGGTTATATCAATATTAAATATAATGTATAATAACTGGGGATCATTGCAAAGATTGCAGGGTTAAATCAATACTAAATATCATGTATAAATAACTGGGGATCATTGCAAAGATTGCAGGGTTACATCAACATTCAATATAATGTATAATAACTGGGGGATCATTGCAAAGATTGCAGGGTTATATCAATATTAAATATAATGCATAATCACTGGGGATCATTGCAAAGATTACAGGGTTATATCAATATTAAATATTGTGTATAATAACTGGGGATCATTGCAAAGATTGCAGGGTTGTATCAATATTAAATATAATGTATAATAACTGGAGATAATTGCAAAGATTGCAGGGTTATATCAATATTAAATATAATGTATAATAACTGGAGATCATTGCAAAGATTGCAGGGTTATATCAATATTACATATAATGTATAATAACTGGGGATCATTGCAAAGATTGCAGGGTTAAATCAATATTAAATATAATGTATAATAACGGGGGGATCATTGCAAAGATTGCAGGGTTATATCAATATTAAATATAATGTATAATAACTGGGGGATCATTGCAAAGATTGCAGGTTTATCTCAATATTAAATATAATGCATAATAACTGGGGATCATTGCAAAGATTACAGGGTGATATCAATATTAAATATTATTTATAATAACTGGGGATCATTGCAAAAATTGCAGGGTTATATCAATATTAAATATAATGTATAATAACTTGGGATCATTGCAAAGTTTGCAGGGTTATATCAATAATAAATATAATGTACAATAACTGGGGGATCTTTGCAAAGATTGCAGGGTTATATCAATATTAAATATAATGTATAATAACTGCGGATCATTGCAAATATTGCAGGGTGATATCAATATTAAATATAATGTATAAAAACGGGGTGATCATTGCAAAGATTGTAGGGTTATATCCATATTAAATATAATGTATAATAACTGGGGGATCATTGCAAAGATTGCAGGGTTATATCAATATTAAATATAATTTATAATAACTGGGAGATCATTGAAAAGATTGCAGGGTTATATCAATATGAAATATAATGCATAATAACTGGGGATCATTGCAAAGATTGCAGGGTTATATCAATATTAAATATAATGTATAATAACTGGAGATCATTGCAAAGATTGCAGGGTTATATCAATATTAAATATAATGTATAATAACTGGGGATCATTGCAAAGATTGCAGGGTTATATCAATATTAATCATAATGGATAATAACTGGAGATCACAGCAAAGATTGGAGGTTTATATCAATATTAAATATAATGTATAATAACTGAAGATCATTGCAAAGATTGCAGGGTTATATCAATATTAAATATAATGTATAATAACTGGGGATCATTGCAAAGATTGCAGGGTTATATCAATATTAAATTTAATGTATAATAACTGGGGAATCATTGCAAAGATTGCAGGGTTATATCAATATTAAATATAATGGATAATAACTGGAGATCATTGCAAAGATTGCAGGGTTATATCAATATTAAATATAATGTATAATAACTGGGGGATCATTGCAAACATTGCAGGGTTATATCAATATCAAATATAATGTATCATAACTGGGGGATCATTGCAAAGATTGCAGGATTATATCAATATTAAATATAATGTGTAATAACTGGGGATCATTGCAAAGATTGCAGGGTTATATCAATATTAAATATAATGTATAATAACTGGAGATCATTGCAAAGATTGCAGGGTTATATCAATATTAAATATAATGTATAATAACTGGAGATCATTGCAAAGATTGCAGGGTTATATCAATATTAAATATAATGTATAATAACTGGAGATCATTTGCAAAGATTGCAGGGTTACATCAATATTACATATAATGTATAATAACTGGGGATCATTGCAAAGATTGCAGGGTTAAATCAATATTAAATATAATGTATAATAACGGGGGGATCATTGCAAAGATTGCAGGCTGATATCAATATTAAATATAATGTATAATAACTGGGGATCATTGCAAAGATTGCAGGGTTATAACAATATTAAATATAATGTATAATAACGGGATCATTGCAAAGATTGCAGGGTTATATCAATATTAAATATAATGTATAATAACTGGGGATCATTGCAAAGATTGCAGGGTTAAATCAATACTAAATATCATGTATAAATAACTGGGGATCATTGCAAAGATTGCAGGGTAACATCAACATTCAATATAATGTATAATAACTGGGGGATCATTGCAAAGATTGCAGGGTTATATCAATATTAAATATAATGCATAATAACTGGGGATCATTGCAAAGATTACAGGGTTATATCAATATTAAATATTGTGTATAATAACTGGGGATCATTGCAAAGATTGCAGGATTATATCAATATTAAATATAATGTATAATAACTGGGGATCATTGCAAAGATTGAAGGGATGTATCAATATTAAATATAATGTATAATAACTGGAGATCATTGCAAAGATTGCAGGGTTATATCAATATTAAATATAATGTATAATAACTGGAGATCATTGCAAAGATTGCAGGGTTATATCAATATTACATATAATGCATAATAACTGGGGATCATTGCAAAGATTGCAGGTTAAATCAATATTAAATATAATGTATAATAACGGGGGGATCATTGCAAAGATTGCGGGGTTATATCAATATTAAATATAATGTATAATAACTGGGGGATCATTGCAAAGATTGCAGGGTTATCTCAATATTAAATATAATGCATAATAACTGGGGATCATTGCAAAGATTACAGGGTGATATCAATATTAAATATTATTTATAATAACTGGGGATCATTGCAAAGATTGCAGGGTGATATCAATATTAAATATAATGTATAATAACTGGGGATCATTGCAAATATTGCAGGGTGATATCAATATTAAATATAATGTATAATAACTGGGGATCATTGCAAAGATTGCAGGGATGTATCAATATTAAATATAATGTATAATAACTGGAGATCATTGCAAAGATTGCAGGGTTATATCAATATTAAATATAATGTATAATAACTGGAGATCATTGCAAAGATTGCAGGGTTATATCAATATTACATATAATGCATAATAACTGGGGATCATTGCAAAGATTGCAGGTTAAATCAATATTAAATATAATGTATAATAACGGGGGGATCATTGCAAAGATTGCGGGGTTATATCAATATTAAATATAATGTATAATAACTGGGGGATCATTGCAAAGATTGCAGGGTTATCTCAATATTAAATATAATGCATAATAACTGGGGATCATTGCAAAGATTACAGGGTGATATCAATATTAAATATTATTTATAATAACTGGGGATCATTGCAAAGATTGCAGGGTGATATCAATATTAAATATAATGTATAATAACTGGGGATCATTGCAAATATTGCAGGGTGATATCAATATTAAATATAATGTATAAAAACGGGGTGATCATTGCAAAGATTGTAGGGTTATATCCATATTAAATATAATGTATAATAACTGGGGGATCATTGCAAAGATTGCAGGGTTATATCCATATTAAATATAATGTATAATAACTGGGGGATCATTGCAAAGATTGCAGGGTTATATCAATATTAAATATAATGTATAATAACTGGGGATCATTGCAAAGATTGCAGGGTTATATCAATATTAAATATAATGTATAATAACTGGAGATCATTGCAAAGATTGCAGGGTTATATCAATATTAAATATAATGTATAATAACTGGGGATCATTGCAAAGATTGCAGGGTTATATCAATATTAAATATAATGTATAATAACTGGAGATCATTGCAAAGATTGCAGGGTTATATCAATATTAAATATAATGTATAATAACTGGCGATCATTGCAAAGATTGCAGGGTTATATCAATATTAATTATAATGTATAATAACTGGAGGTCATTGCAAAGATTGCAGGGTTATATCAATATTAAATATAATGTATAATAACTGGAGATCATTGCAAAGATTGCAGTGTTATATCAATATTAAATATAATGTATAATAACTGGGGATCATTGCAAAGATTGCAGGGTTATATCAATATTAAATATAATGTATAATAACTGGGGAATCATTGCAAAGATTGCAGGGTTATATCAATATTAAATATAATGGATAATAACTGGAGATCATTGCAAAGATTGCAGGGTTATATCAATATTAAATATAATGTATAATAACTGGGGGATCATTGCAAACATTGCAGGGTTATATCAATATTAAATATAATGTATAATAACTGGGGGATCATTGCAAAGATTGCAGGGTTATATGAATATTAAATATAATGTGTAATAACTGGGGATCATTGCAAAGATTGCAGGGTTATATGAATATTAAATATAATGTATAATAACTGGAGATCATTGCAAAGATTGCAGGGTTATATCAATATTAAATATAATGTATAATAACTGGAGATCATTGCAAAGATTGCAGGGTTATATCAATATTAAATATAATGTATAATAACTGGAGATCATTTGCAAAGATTGCAGGGTTACATCAATATTACATATAATGTATAATAACTGGGGATCATTGCAAAGATTGCAGGGTTAAATCAATATTATATATAATGTATAATAACGGGGGGATCATTGCAAAGATTGCAGGGTTATATCAATATTAAATATAATGTATAATAACTGGGGATCATTTCAAAGATTGCAAGGTTATAACAATATTAAATATAATGTATAATAACGGGATCATTGCAAAGATTGCAGGGTTATATCAATATTAAATATAATGTATAATAACTGGGGATCATTGCAAAGATTGCAGGGTTAAATCAATACTAAATATCATGTATAAATAACTGGGGATCATTGCAAAGATTGCAGGGTTACATCAACATTCAATATAATGTATAATAACTGGGGGATCATTGCAAAGATTGCAGGGTTATATCAATATTAAATATAATGCATAATAACTGGGGATCATTGCAAAGATTACAGGGTTATATCAATATTAAATATTGTGTATAATAACTGGGGATCATTGCAAAGATTGCAGGGTTATATCAATATTAAATATAATGTATAATAACTGGGGATCATTGCAAAGATTGCAGGGTTGTATCAATATTAAATATAATGTATAATAACTGGAGATAATTGCAAAGATTGCAGGGTTATATCAATATTAAATATAATGTATAATAACTGGAGATCATTGCAAAGATTGCAGGGTTATATCAATATTACATATAATGTATAATAACTGGGGATCATTGCAAAGATTGCAGGGTTAAATCAATATTAAATATAATGTATAATAACGGGGGGATCATTGCAAAGATTGCAGGGTTATATCAATATTAAATATAATGTATAATAACTGGGGGATCATTGCAAAGATTGCAGGTTTATCTCAATATTAAATATAATGCATAATAACTGGGGATCATTGCAAAGATTACAGGGTGATATCAATATTAAATATTATTTATAATAACTGGGGATCATTGCAAAGATTGCAGGGTTATATCAATATTAAATATAATGTATAGTAACTTGGGATCATTGCAAAGTTTGCAGGTTTATATCAATAATAAATATAATGTACAATAACTGGGGGATCTTTGCAAAGATTGCAGGGTTATATCAATATTAAATATAATGTATAATAACTGCGGATCATTGCAAATATTGCAGGGTGATATCAATATTAAATATAATGTATAAAAACGGGGTGATCATTGCAAAGATTGTAGGGTTATATCCATATTAAATATAATGTATAATAACTGGGGGATCATTGCAAAGATTGCAGGGTTATATCAATATTAAATATATTTTATAATAACTGGGAGATCATTGAAAAGATTGCAGGGTTATATCAATATGAAATATAATGCATAATAACTGGGGATCATTGCAAAGATTGCAGGGTTATATCAATATTAAATATAATGTATAATAACTGGAGATCATTGCAAAGATTGCAGGGTTATATCAATATTAAATATAATGTATAATAACTGGGGATCATTGCAAAGATTGCAGGGTTATATCAATATTAATCATAATGGATAATAACTGGAGATCACAGCAAAGATTGGAGGGTTATATCAATATTAAATATAATGTATAATAACTGAAGATCATTGCAAAGATTGCAGGGTTATATCAATATTAAATATAATGTATAATAACTGGGGATCATTGCAAAGATTGCAGGGTTATATCAATATTAAATATAATGTATAATAACTGGGGATCATTGCAAAGATTGCAGGGTTATATCAATATTAAATATAATGTATAATAACTGGAGATCATTGCAAAGATTGCAGGGTTATATCAATATTAAATATAATGTATAATAACTGGCGATCATTGCAAAGATTGCAGGGTTATATCAATATTAATTATAATGTATAATAACTGGAGGTCATTGCAAAGATTGCAGGGTTATATCAATATTAAATATAATGTATAATAACTGGAGATCATTGCAAAGATTGCAGGGTTATATCAATATTAAATATAATGTATAATAACTGGGGATCATTGCAAAGATTGCAGGGTTATATCAATATTAAATTTAATGTATAATAACTGGGGAATCATTGCAAAGATTGCAGGGTTATATCAATATTAAATATAATGGATAATAACTGGAGATCATTGCAAAGATTGCAGGGTTATATCAATATTAAATATAATGTATAATAACTGGGGGATCATTGCAAACATTGCAGGGTTATATCAATATCAAATATAATGTATCATAACTGGGGGATCATTGCAAAGATTGCAGGATTATATCAATATTAAATATAATGTGTAATAACTGGGGATCATTGCAAAGATTGCAGGGTTATATCAATATTAAATATAATGTATAATATCAGGAGATCATTGCAAAGATTGCAGGGTTATATCAATATTAAATATAATGTATAATAACTGGAGATCATTGCAAAGATTGCAGGGTTATATCAATATTAAATATAATGTATAATAACTGGAGATCATTTGCAAAGATTGCAGGGTTACATCAATATTACATATAATGTATAATAACTGGGGATCATTGCAAAGATTGCAGGGTTAAATCAATATTAAATATGATGTATAATAACGGGGGGATCATTGCAAAGATTGCAGGGTGATATCAATATTAAATATAATGTATAATAACTGGGGATCATTGCAAAGATTGCAGGGTTATAACAATATTAAATATAATGTATAATAACGGGATCATTGCAAAGATTGCAGGGTTATATCAATATTAAATATAATGTATAATAACTGGGGATCATTGCAAAGATTGCAGGGTTAAATCAATACTAAATATCATGTATAAATAACTGGGGATCATTGCAAAGATTGCAGGGTAACATCAACATTCAATATAATGTATAATAACTGGGGGATCATTGCAAAGATTGCAGGGTTATATCAATATTAAATATAATGCATAATAACTGGGGATCATTGCAAAGATTACAGGGTTATATCAATATTAAATATTGTGTATAATAACTGGGGATCATTGCAAAGATTGCAGGATTATATCAATATTAAATATAATGTATAATAACTGGGGATCATTGCAAAGATTGCAGGGATGTATCATTATTAAATATAATGTATAATAACTGGAGATCATTGCAAAGATTGCAGGGTTATATCAATATGAAATATAATGTATAATAACTGGAGATCATTGCAAAGATTGCAGGGTTATATCAATATTACATATAATGCATAATAACTGGGGATCATTGCAAAGATTGCAGGTTAAATCAATATTAAATATAATGTATAATAACGGGGGGATCATTGCAAAGATTGCAGGGTTATATCAATATTAAATATAATGTATAATAACTGGGGGATCATTGCAAAGATTGCAGGGTTATCTCAATATTAAATATAATGCATAATAACTGGGGATCATTGCAAAGATTACAGGGTGATATCAATATTAAATATTATTTATAATAACTGGGGATCATTGCAAAGATTGCAGGGTGATATCAATATTAAATATAATGTATAATAATTGGGGATCATTGCAAATATTGCAGGGTGATATCAATATTAAATATAATGTATAAAAACGGGGTGATCATTGCAAAGATTGTAGGGTTATATCCATATTAAATATAATGTATAATAACTGGGGGATCATTGCAAAGATTGCAGGGTTATATCCATATTAAATATAATGTATAATAACTGGGGGATCATTGCAAAGATTGCAGGGTTATATCAATATTAAAAATAATTTATAATAACTGGGGGATCGTTGCAAAGATTGCAGGGTTATATCAATATCAAATATAATGTATAATAACTGGGTGATCATTGCAAAGATTGCAGGGTTATATCAATATTAAATATAATGAAAAATAACAGGGGATCATTGCAAAGATTATAGGGTTATATCAATATTAACTATAATGTAAATAACTGGGGGATCATTGCAAAGATTGCAGGGTTAAATCAATATTAAATACAATGTATAATATCTGGGGATCATTGCAAAGTTTGCAGGGTTATATCAATATGAAATATAATGCATAATAACTGGGGATCATTGCAAAGATTGCAGGGTTATATCAATATTAAATATAATGCATAATAACTGGAGATCACAGCAAAGATTGGAGGGTTATATCAATATTAAATATAATGTATAATAACTGGAGATCATTGCAAAGATTGCAGGGTTATATCAATATTAAATATAATGTATAATAACTGGGGATCATTGCAAAGATTGCAGGGTTATATCAATATTAAATATAATGTATAATAACTGGGGATCATTGCAAAGATTGCAGGGTTATATCAATATTAAATATAATGTATAACAACTGGGCATCATTGCAAAGATTGCAGGGTTATATCAACATTAAATATAATGTATAATAACTGGGGATCATTGCAAAGATTGCAGGGTTATATCAACATTAAATATAATGTATAATAACTGGGGATCATTGCAAAGATTGCAGGGTTATATCAATATTAAATATAATGTATAATAACTGGGGATCATTGCAAAGATTGCAGGGTTATATCAATATTAAATATAATGTATAATAACTGGGGATCATTGCAAAGATTGCAGGGTTATATCAATATTAAATATAATGTATAATAACTGGGGATCATTGCAAAGATTGCAGGGTTATATCAACATTAAATATAATGTATAATAACTGGGGATCATTGCAAAGATTGCAGGGTTATATCAACATTAAATATAATGTATAACAACTGGGGATCATTGCAAAGATTGCAGGGTTATATCAATATTAAATATAATGTATAATAACTGGGGATCATTGCAAAGATTGCAGGGTTATATCATTATTAAATATAATGTATAATAACTGGAGATCATTGCAAAGATTGCAGGGTTATATCAATATTAAATATAATGTATAATAACTGGGGATCATTGCCAAGATTGCAGGGTTATATCAATATTAAATATAATGTATAATAACTGGGGGATCATTGCAAAGATTGCAGGGTTATATCAATATTAAATATAATGCATAACAACTGGGGGATCATTGCAAAGATTGCAGGGTTATATCAATATTAAATATAATGTATAATAACTGGGGGATCATTGCAAAGATTGCAGGGTTATATCAATATTAAATATAATGTATCATAATTGGGGGATCATTGCAAAGATTGCAGGGTTATATCAACATTAAATATCATGTATAATGACAGTGGATCATTGCAAAGATTGCAGGGTTATATCAATATCAAATATAATGTATAATAACTGGGGATCATTGCAAAGATTGTCGGGTTAAATCAATATTAAATATAATGTATAATAACTGGGGATCATTGCAAAGATTGCAGGGTTATATCAATATTCAATATAATGTAAATAACTGGGGATCATTGCAAAGATTGCAGGGTTATATCAATATTAAATATAAGGTATAATAACTGGGGATGATTGCAAAGATTGCAGGGTTATATCAATATTAAATATAATGTATAATAACTGGGGGATCATTGCAAAGATTGCAGGGTTATATCAATAATAAATATAATTTATAATAACTGGGGATCATTGCAAAGATTGCAGGGTTATATCAATATTAAATTTCATGCATAATAACTGGGGGATCATTGCAAAGATTGCAGGGTTATATCAATATTAAATATAATGTATAACAACTGGGGGATCATTGCAAAGATTGCAGGGTTATATCAATATTAAATATAATGTATAATAACTGGGGGATCATTGCAAAGATTGCAGGGTTATATCAATATTAAATATAATGTATCATAACTGGGGGATCATTGCAAAGATTGCAGGGTTATATCAATATTAAATATCATGTATAATAACTGTGGATCATTGCAAAGATTGCAGGGTTATATCAATATTACATATAATGTATAATAACTGGGGATCATTGAAAAGATTGTCGGGTTCTATCAATATTAAATATAATGTATAATAACTGGGGATCATTGCAAAGATTGCAGGGTTATATCAATGTTAAATATAATGTAAATAACTGGGGATCATTGCAAAGATTGCAGGGTTATATCAATATTAAATATAATGTATAATAACTGGGGATCATTGCAAAGATTGCAGGGTTATATCAATGTTAAATATAATGTATAATAACTGGGGATCATTGCAAAGATTGCAGGGTTATATCAATATTAAATTTAATGTATAATAACTGGGGATCATTGCAAAGATTGCAGGGTTATATCAATATTAAATATAATGTATAATAACTGGGGATCATTGCAAAGATTGCAGGGTTATATCAATATTAAATATAATGTATAATAACTAGGGATCATTGCAAAGATTGCAGTGTTATATCAATATTAAATATAATGGACAATAACTTGGGGATCATTGCACAGATCGCAGGGTTATATCAATATTAAATGTAATGTATAATAACTGGGGATCATTGCAAAGATTGCAGGGTTATATCAATATTAAATATAATGTATAATAACTGGGGATCATTGCAAAGATTGCAGGGTTATATCAATATTAAATATAATGTATAATAACTTGGGGATCATTGCACAGATTGCAGGGTTATATCAATATTAAATATAATGTATAATAACTGGGGATCATTGCTAAGATTGCAGGGTTATATCAATATTAAATATCATGTATAATAACTGGGGGATCATTGCAAAGATTCCAGGGTTATATCAATATTAAATATAATGTATCATAACTGGGGGATCATTGCAAAGATTGCAGGGTTATATCAATATTAAATATAATGTATAATAACTGGGGGATCATTGCAAAGATTGCAGGGTTATATCAATATTAAATATAATGTATAATAACTGGGGGATCATTGCAAAGATTGCAGGGTTATATCAATATTAAATATAATGTATCATAACTGGGGGATCATTGCAAAGATTGCAGGGTTATATCAATATTAAATATAATGTATAATAACTGGGGGATCATTGCAAAGATTGCAGGGTTATATCAATATTAAATATAATGTATAATAACTGGGGGATCATTGCAAAGATTGCAGGGTTATATCAATATTAAATATAATGTATAATAACTGGGGGATCATTGCAAAGATTGAAGAGTTATATCAATATTAAATATAATGTATAATAACTGGGGATCATTGCTAAGATTGCAGGGTTATATCAATATTAAATATAATTTATAATAACTGGGGATCATTGCAAAGATTGCAGGGTTATAAGAATATTAAATATAATGTGTAACAATTGGGGATCATTGCAAAGATTCTCGGGTTAAATCAATATTAAATATAATGTATAATAACTGGGGATCATTGCAAAGATTGCAGGGTTATATCAATATTAAATATAATGTATAATAACTGGGGTTCATTGCTAAGATTGCAGGGTTATATCAATATTAAATATAATTTATAATAACTGGGGATCATTGCAAAGATTGCAGGGTTATATCAATATTAAATATAATGTATAATAACTGGGGATCATTGCAATGATTGCAGGGTTATATTAATATTAAATGTCATGCATAATAGCTGGGGATCATTGCAAAGATTGCAGGGTTATATCAATATTAAATATAATGTATAATAACTGGGGGATCATTGCAAAGATTGCAGGGTTATATCAATATCAAATATAATGTATCATAACTGGGGGATCATTGCAAAGATTGCAGGGTTATATCAATATTAAATATCATGTATAATAACTGGGGATCATTGCAAAGATTGCAGGGTTATATCAATGTTAAATATAATGTATAATAACTGGGGGATCATTGCAAAGATTGCAGGGTTATATCAATATTAAATATAATGTATAATAACTGGGGATCATTGCAAAGATTGCAGGGTTATATCAATATTAAATATAATGTATAATAACTGGGGATCATTGCAAAGATTGCAGGGTTATATCAATATTAAATATAATGTATAATAACGAGGGATCATTGCAAAGATTGCAGTGTTATATCAATATTAAATATAATGGACAATAACTTGGGGATCATTGCACAGATAGCAGGGTTATATCAATATTAAATATAATGTATAATAACTGGGGATCATTGCAAAGTTTGCAGGGTTATATCAATATTAAATATAATGCATAATAACTGGGGATCATTGCAAAGATTGCAGGGTTATATCAATATTAAATACAATGTATAATAACTTGGGGATCATTGCACAGATTGCAGGGATATATCAATAGTAAATATAATGTATAATAACTGGGGATCATTGCTAAGATTGCAGGGTTATATCAATATTAAATATCATGTATAATAACTGGGGGATCATTGCAAAGATTCCAGGGTTATATCAATATTAAATATAATGTATAACAACTGGGGATCATTGCAAAGATTGCAGGGTTATATCAATATTAAATATAATGTATAATAACTGGGGGATCATTGCAAAGATTGCAGGGTTATATCAATATTAAATATAATGTATAATAACTGGGGGATCATTGCAAAGATTGCAGGGTTATATCATCATTCAATATCATGTATAATAACTGGGGATCATTGCAAAGATTGCAGGGTTATATCAATATTAAATATAATGTGTAACAATTGGGGATCATTGTAAAGATTCTCGGGTTAAATCAATATTAAATATAATGTATAATAACTGGGGATCATTGCAAAGATTGCAGGGTTATATCAATATTAAATAAAACGTAAATAACTGGGGATCATTGCAAAGATTGCAGGGTTATATCAAAATTAAATATAATGTATAATAACTGGGGGATCATTGCAAAGATTGCAGGGTTATATCAATATTAAATATAATGTATAATAACTGGGGATCATTGCTAAGATTGCAGGGTTATATCAATATTAAATATAATGTATAATAACTGGGGATCATTGCAATGATTGCAGGGTTATATTAATATTAAATATCATGTACAATAACTGGGGATCATTGCAAAGATTGCAGGGTTATATCAACATTAAATATAATGTATAATAACTGGGGATCATTGCAAAGATTGCAGGGTTATATCAATATTAAATATAATGTATAATAACTGGGGATCATTGCAAAGATTGCAGGGTTATATCATCATTCAATATCATGTATAATAACTGGGGATCATTGCAAAGATTGCAGGGTTATATCAATATTAAATATAATGTGTAACAATTGGGGATCATTGTAAAGATTCTCGGGTTAAATCAATATTAAATATAATGTATAATAACTGGGGATCATTGCAAAGATTGCAGGGTTATATCAATATTAAATAAAACGTAAATAACTGGGGATCATTGCAAAGATTGCAGGGTTATATCAAAATTAAATATAATGTATAATAACTGGGGGATCATTGCAAAGATTGCAGGGTTATATCAATATTAAATATAATGTATAATAACTGGGGATCATTGCTAAGATTGCAGGGTTATATCAATATTAAATATAATGTATAATAACTGGGGATCATTGCAATGATTGCAGGGTTATATTAATATTAAATATCATGTACAATAACTGGGGATCATTGCAAAGATTGCAGGGTTATATCAACATTAAATATAATGTATAATAACTGGGGATCATTGCAAAGATTGCAGGGTTATATCAATATTAAATATAATGTATAATAACTGGGGATCATTGCAAAGATTGCAGGGTTATATCAATATTAAATATAATGTATAATAACTGGGGATCATTGCAAAGATTGCAGGGTTATATCAATATTAAATATAATGTATAATAACTGGGGATCATTGCAAAGATTGCAGGGTGAGATCAATATTAAATATAATATATCATAACTGGGGGATCATTGCAAAGATTGCAGGGTTATATCAACATTAAATATAATGTATAATAACTGGAGATCATTGCAAAGATTGCAGAGTTATATCAATATTCAATATAATGTATAATAACTGGGGATCATTGCAAAGATTGCAGGGTTATATCAATATTGAATATAATGTATAACAACTGGGGATCATTGCAAAGATTGCAGGGTTATATCAATATTAAATATAATGTATAATAACTGGGGATCATTGCAAAGATTGCAGGGTTATATCAATATTAAATATAATGTAAATAACTGGGGATCATTGCAAAGATTGCAGGGTTATATCAATACCAAATATAATGTATAATAACTGGGGATCATTGCAAAGATTGCACGGTTATATCAATATTAAATATAATGTATAATAACTGGGGATCATTGCAAAGATTGCAGGCTTGTATCAATATTAAATATAATGTATAATAACTTGGGGATCATTGCACAGATTGCAGGGTTATATCAATATTAAATATAATGTATAATAACTGGGGATCATTGCAAAGATTGCATGATTATATCAATATTAAATATAATGTATAATAACTGGGGGATCATTGCAAAGATTGCTGGGTTATATCAATATTAAATATCATGTACAATAACTGGAGGATCATTGCATAGATTGCAGGTTTATATCAATATTAAATATAACGTATAATAACTGGGGGATCATTGCAAAGATTGCAGGGTTATATCAATATTAAATATAATGTATAATATCTGGGGATCATTGCAAAGATTGCAGGGTTATATCAATATTAAATATAATGTATAACAACTGGAGATCATTGCAAAGATTGCAGGGTTATATCAATATTAAATATGATGGAAAATAATTGGGGGATCATTGCAAAAATTGCAGGGTTATATCAATATTAAACATAATGTATATTAACTGGGGGATCATTCCTAAGATTGCAGGGTTATATCAATATTAAATATAATGTATAATAACTGGGGGATCATTGCAAAGATTGCAGGGTTGTATCAACATTCAATATAATGTATAATAACTGGAGATCATTGCAAAGATTGCAGGGTTATATCAATATTAAATAAAACGTAAATAACTGGGGATCATTGCAAAGATTGCAGGGTTATATCAAAATTAAATATAATGTATAATAACTGGGGGATCATTGCAAAGATTGCAGGGTTATATCAATATTAAATATAATGTATAATAACTGGGGATCATTGCTAAGATTGCAGGGTTATATCAATATTAAATATAATGTATAATAACTGGGGATCATTGCAATGATTGCAGGGTTATATTAATATTAAATATCATGTACAATAACTGGGGATCATTGCAAAGATTGCAGGGTTATATCAACATTAAATATAATGTATAATAACTGGGGATCATTGCAAAGATTGCAGGGTTATATCAATATTAAATATAATGTATAATAACTGGGGATCATTGCAAAGATTGCAGGGTTATATCATCATTCAATATCATGTATAATAACTGGGGATCATTGCAAAGATTGCAGGGTTATATCAATATTAAATATAATGTGTAACAATTGGGGATCATTGTAAAGATTCTCGGGTTAAATCAATATTAAATATAATGTATAATAACTGGGGATCATTGCAAAGATTGCAGGGTTATATCAATATTAAATAAAACGTAAATAACTGGGGATCATTGCAAAGATTGCAGGGTTATATCAAAATTAAATATAATGTATAATAACTGGGGGATCATTGCAAAGATTGCAGGGTTATATCAATATTAAATATAATGTATAATAACTGGGGATCATTGCTAAGATTGCAGGGTTATATCAATATTAAATATAATGTATAATAACTGGGGATCATTGCAATGATTGCAGGGTTATATTAATATTAAATATCATGTACAATAACTGGGGATCATTGCAAAGATTGCAGGGTTATATCAACATTAAATATAATGTATAATAACTGGGGATCATTGCAAAGATTGCAGGGTTATATCAATATTAAATATAATGTATAATAACTGGGGATCATTGCAAAGATTGCAGGGTTATATCAATATTAAATATAATGTATAATAACTGGGGATCATTGCAAAGATTGCAGGGTTATATCAATATTAAATATAATGTATAATAACTGGGGATCATTGCAAAGATTGCAGGGTGAGATCAATATTAAATATAATATATCATAACTGGGGGATCATTGCAAAGATTGCAGGGTTATATCAACATTAAATATAATGTATAATAACTGGAGATCATTGCAAAGATTGCAGAGTTATATCAATATTCAATATAATGTATAATAACTGGGGATCATTGCAAAGATTGCAGGGTTATATCAATATTGAATATAATGTATAACAACTGGGGATCATTGCAAAGATTGCAGGGTTATATCAATATTAAATATAATGTATAATAACTGGGGATCATTGCAAAGATTGCAGGGTTATATCAATATTAAATATAATGTAAATAACTGGGGATCATTGCAAAGATTGCAGGGTTATATCAATACCAAATATAATGTATAATAACTGGGGATCATTGCAAAGATTGCACGGTTATATCAATATTAAATATAATGTATAATAACTGGGGATCATTGCAAAGATTGCAGGCTTGTATCAATATTAAATATAATGTATAATAACTTGGGGATCATTGCACAGATTGCAGGGTTATATCAATATTAAATATAATGTATAATAACTGGGGATCATTGCAAAGATTGCATGATTATATCAATATTAAATATAATGTATAATAACTGGGGGATCATTGCAAAGATTGCTGGGTTATATCAATATTAAATATCATGTACAATAACTGGAGGATCATTGCATAGATTGCAGGTTTATATCAATATTAAATATAACGTATAATAACTGGGGGATCATTGCAAAGATTGCAGGGTTATATCAATATTAAATATAATGTATAATATCTGGGGATCATTGCAAAGATTGCAGGGTTATATCAATATTAAATATAATGTATAACAACTGGAGATCATTGCAAAGATTGCAGGGTTATATCAATATTAAATATGATGGAAAATAATTGGGGGATCATTGCAAAAATTGCAGGGTTATATCAATATTAAACATAATGTATATTAACTGGGGGATCATTCCTAAGATTGCAGGGTTATATCAATATTAAATATAATGTATAATAACTGGGGGATCATTGCAAAGATTGCAGGGTTGTATCAACATTCAATATAATGTATAATAACTGGAGATCATTGCAAAGATTGCAGGGTTATATCAATATTAAATACAATGTATAATAACTGGGGGATCATTGCTCAGATTGCAGTGTGATATCAATTTTAAATATAATGTATAATAACTGGGGATCATTGCAAAGATTGCAGGGCTATATCAATATTAAATATGATGTATAATAACTTGGGGATCATTGCTAAGATTGCAGGGTTATATCAATATTAAATATAATGTATAATAACTGGGGATCATTGCAAAGATTGCAGGGTTATATCAATATTAAATATAATGTATAATAACTGGGGGATCATTGCAAAGATTGCCGGGTTATATCAATATTAAATATAATGTAAAATAACTGGGGGATCATTGCATAGATAGCAGGGTTATATCAATATTAAATATAACGTATAATAACTGGGGATCATTGCAAAGATTGCAGGGTTATATCAATATTAAATATAATGTATAATAACTGGGGGTCATTGCAAAGATTGCAGGGTTATATCAATATTAAATATAATGTATAATAACTGGGGATCATTGCAAAGATTGTCGGGTTAAATCAATATGAAATATAATGTATAATAACTGGGGATCATTGCAAAGAATGCAGGGTGATATCAATATTAAATATAATGTATAATAACTGGGGATCATTGCAAAGATTGTTGGGTTAAATCAATATTAAATATAATGTATAATAACTGGGGATCATTGCAAAGATTGCAGGGTTATATCAATATTAAATATAATGTATAATAAGTTGGGATCATTGCAAAGATTGCAGGGTGATATCAATATTAAATATAATGTATAATAACTGGGGATCATTGCAAAGATTGCAGGTTTATATCAATATTAAATATAATGTATAATAACTGGGGATCATTGCAAAGATTGCAGGGTTATATCAATATTAAATATAATGTATACTAACTGGGGATCATTGCAAAGATTGCAGGGTTATATCAATATTAAATATAATGTATAATAAGTGGGGATCATTGCAAAGATTGCAGGGTGATATCAATATTAAATATAATGTATAATAACTGGGGATCATTGCAAAGATTGCAGTGTTATATCAATATTAAATATAATGTATAATAACTGGGGATCATTGCAAAGATTGCAGGGTTATATCAATATTAAATATAATGTATAATAACTGGGGGATCATTGCAAAGATTGCATGGTTATATCAATATTAAATATAATGTATAATAATTGGGGGATCATTGCAAAGATTGCAGGGTTACATCAATATTAAATATAGTGTATAATAACTGGGGGATCATTGCAAAGATTGCAGGGTTATATCAATATTAAATATAATATATAATAACTGGAGATCATTGCAAAGATTTCAGGGATATATCAATGTTAAATATAATGTATAATAACTGGGGGATCATTGCAAAGATTGCAGGGTTATATCAATATTAAATATACTGTATAATAGCTGGAGATCATTGCAAAGATTGCAGGGTTATATCAATATTGAATATAATGTATAATAACTGGGGATCATTGCAAAGATTGCAGGGTTCTATCAATATTAAATATAATGTATAATAACTGGGGATCATTGCAAAGATTGCAGGGTTATATCAATATTAAATATAATGTATAATAACTGGGGATCATTGCTAAGATTGCAGGGTTATATCAATATTAAATATAATGTATAACAACTGGGCATCATTGCAATGATTGCAGGGTTATATTAATATTAAATATAATGTATAATAACTGGGGATCATTGCAAAGATTGCAGGGTTATATCAACATTAAATATAATGTATAATAACTGGGGATCATTGCAAAGATTGCAGGGTTATATCAATATTAAATATAATGTATAATAACTGGGGATCATTGCAAAGATTGCAGGGTTATATCAATATTAAATATAATGTATAATAACTGGGGGATCATTGCACAGATTGCAGGGTTATATCAATATTAAATATAATGTATAATAACTGGAGATCATTGCAAAGATTGCAGGGTTATATCAATATTAAATATAATGTACAATAACTGGGGATCATTGCAAAGATTGCAGAGTTATATCAATATTAAATATAATGTATAATAACTGGGGGATCATTGCAAAGATTGCCAGGTTATATCAATATTAAATATAATGTACAATAACTGGGGGATCATTGTAAAGATTGCAGGGTTATATCAATATTAAATATAATGTATAATAACTGGGGATCATTGCAAAGATTGCAGGGTTATATCAATATTAAATATAAAGTATAATAACTGGGGATCATTGCAAAGATTGCAGGGTTATATCAATATTAAATATAACGTATAATAACTGGGGATCATTGCAAAGATTGCAGGGTTATATCAATATTAAATATAATGTATAATAACTGGGCATCATTGCAAAGATTGCAGGGTTATATCAATATTAAATATAATGTATAATAACTGGGGATCATTGCAAAGATTGCAGGGTTATATCAATATTAAATATAACGTATAATAACTGGGCATCATTGCAAAGATTGCAGGGTTATATCAATATTAAATATAATGTATAATAACTGGGCATCATTGCAAAGATTGCAGGGTTATATCAATATTAAATATCATGTATAATAACTGGGGATCATTGCAAAGATTGCAGGGTTATATCAATATTAAATATAATGTATAATAACTGGGGATCATTGCAAAGATTGCAGGGTTATATCAATATTAAATATAATGTATAATAACTGGGGATCATTGCAAAGATTGCAGGGTTATATCAATATTAAATATAATGTATAATAACTGGGGATCATTGGAAAGATTGCAGGGTTCTATCAATATTAAATATAATGTATAATAACTAGGGATCATTGCAAAGATTGCAGTGTTATATCAATATTAAATATAATGGACAATAAATTGGTGATCATTGCACAGATAGCAGGGTTATATCAATATTAAATATAATGTATAATACCTTGGGGATCATTGCACAGTTTGCAGGGTTATATCAATATTAAATATAATGTATAATAACTGGGGATCATTGCTAAGATTGCAGGGTTATATCAATATTAAATATCATGCATAATAACTGGGGGATCATTGCAAAGATTGCAGGGTTATATCAATATTAAATATAATGTATAATAACTGGGGATCATTGCAAAGATTGCAGGGTGATATCAATATTAAATATAATGTATAATAACTGGGGGATCATTGCAAAGATTGCAGGGTTATATCAATATTAAATATAATGTATAATAACTGGGGGATCATTGCAAAGATTGCAGGGTTATATCATCATTAAATATCATGTATAATAACTGGGGATCATTGCAAAGATTGCAGGGTTATATCAATATTAAATATAATGTGTAACAACTGGGGATCATTGCAAAGATTCTCGGGTTAAATCAATATTAAATATAATGTATAATAACTGGGGATCATTGCAAAGATTGCAGGGTTATATCAATATTAAATATAATGTAAATAACTGGGGATCATTGCAAAGATTGCAGGGTTATATCAAAATTAAATATAATGTATAATAACTGGGGGATCATTGCAAAGATTGCAGGGTTATATCAATATTAAATATAATGTATAATAACTGGGGATCATTGCTAAGATTGCAGGGTTATATCAATATTAAATTTAATGTATAATAACTGGGGGATCATTGCAAAGATTGCAGGGTTATATCAATATTAAATATAATGTATAATAACTGGGGATCATTGCAAAGATTGCAGGGTTAAATCAACATTAAATATAATGTATAATAACTGGGGATCATTGCAAAGATTGCAGGGTTATATCAATATTAAATATAATGTGTAATAACTGGGGGATCATTGCAAAGATTGCAGGGTTATATCATCATTAAATATCATGTATAATAACTGGGGATCATTGCAAAGATTGCAGGGTTATATCAATATTAAATATAATGTGTAACAACTGGGGATCATTGCAAAGATTCTCGGGTTAAATCAATATTAAATATAATGTATAATAACTGGGGATCATTGCAAAGATTGCAGGGTTATATCAATATTAAATATAATGTAAATAACTGGGGATCATTGCAAAGATTGCAGGGTTATATCAAAATTAAATATAATGTATAATAACTGGGGGATCATTGCAAAGATTGCAGGGTTATATCAATATTAAATATAATGTATAATAACTGGGGATCATTGCTCAGATTGCAGGGTTATATCAATATTAAATATAATTTATAATAACTGGGGATCATTGCAATGATTGCAGGGTTATATTAATATTAAATATCATGTATAATAACTGGGGATCATTGCAAAGATTGCAGGGTTATATCAACATTAAATATAATGTATAATAACTGGGGATCATTGCAAAGATTGCAGGGTTATATCAATATTAAATATAATGTATAACAACTGGGGGATCATTGCACAGATTGCAGGGTTATATCAATATTAAATATAATGTATAATAACTGGGGATCACTGCAAAGATTGCACGGTTATATCAATATTCAATATAACGTATAATAACTGGGGATCATTGCAAAGATTGCAGGGTTATATCAATATAAAATATAATGTATAATAACTGGGGATCATTGCAAAGATTGCAGGGTTATATCAATATTAAATATAATGTATAATAACTGGGGATCATTGCAAAGATTGCAGGGTACTATCAATATTAATTATGATGTATAACAACTGGGCATCATTGCAAAGATTGTAGGGTTATATCAACATTAAATATAATGTATAATAACTGGGGATCATTGCAAAGATTGCAGGGTGATATCAACATTAAATATAATGTATAACAACTGGGGATCATTGCAAAGATTGCAGGGTTATATCAATATTAAATATAATGTATAATAACTGGGGGTTCATTGCAAAGATTGCAGGGTTATATCAATATTAAATATAATGTATAATAACTGGGGGTTCATTGCAAAGATTGCAGGGTTATATCAATATTAAATAAAATGTATCATAACTGGGGGATCATTGCAAAGATTTCAGGGTTATATCAACATTAAATATCATGTATAATGACAGTAGATCATTGCAAAGATTGCAGGGTTATATCAATATTAAATATAATGTATAACAACTGGGGGATCATTGCAAAGATTGCAGGTTTATATCAATATTAAATATAATGTATAATAACTGGGGGTTCATTGCAAAGATTGCAGGGTTATATCAATATTAAATAAAATGTATCATAACTGGGGGATCATTGCAAAGATTGCAGGGTTATATCAACATTAAATATCATGTATAATGACAGTGGATCATTGCAAAGATTGCAGGGTTATATCAATATCAAATATAATGTATAATAACTGGGGATCATTGCAAAGATTGTTGGGTTAAATCAATATTAAATATAATGTATAATAACTGGGGATCATTGCAAAGATTGCAGGGTTATATCAATATTCAATATAATGTAAATAACTGGGGATCATTGCAAAGATTGCAGGGTTATATCAATATTAAATATAATGTATAATAACTGGGGATGATTGCAATGATTGCAGGATTATATCAATATTAAATATAATGTATAATAACTGGGGGATCATTGCAAAGATTGCAGGGTTATATCAATATTAAATATCATGTATAATAACTGGGGATCATTGCAAAGATTGCAGGGTTATATCAATATTAAATATAATGTATAATAACTAGGGATCATTGAAAAGATTGTCGGGTTAAATCAATATTAAATACAATGTATAATAACTGGGGATCATTGCAAAGATTGCAGGGTTATATCAATATTAAATATAATGTATAATAACTGGGGATCATTGCAAAGATTGCAGGGTTATATCAATATTAAATATAATGTATAATAACTGGGGATCATTGCAAAGATTGCAGGGTTATATCAATGTTAAGTATAATGTATAATAACTGGGGGATCATTGCAAAGATTGCAGGGTTATATCAATATTAAATATAATGTATCATAACTGGGGATCATTGCAAAGATTGCAGGGTTATATCAATATTAAATATAATGTATAATAACTGGGGATCATTGCAAAGATTGCAGGGTTATATCAATATTAAATATAATGTATAATAACTGGGGATCATTGCAAAGATTGCAGGGTTATATCAATATTAAATATAATGTATAATACCTTGGGGATCATTGCACAGATTGCAGGGTTATATCAATATTAAATATAATGTATAATAACTGGGGATCATTGCTAAGATTGCAGGGTTATATCAATATTAAATATCATGCATAATAACTGGGGGATCATTGCAAAGATTGCAGGGTTATATCAATATTAAATATAATGTATAATAACTGGGGATCATTGGAAAGATTGCAGGGTTATATCAATATTAAATATAATGTATAATAACTAGGGATCATTGCAAAGATTGCAGTGTTATATCAATATTAAATATAATGGACAATAAATTGGTGATCATTGCACAGATAGCAGGGTTATATCAATATTAAATATAATGTATAATAACTGGGGATCATTGCAAAGATTGCAGGGTTATATCAATATTAAATATAATGTATAATAACTGGGGATCATTGCAAAGATTGCAGGGTTATATCAATATTAAATATAATGTATAATACCTTGGGGATCATTGCACAGATTGCAGGGTTATATCAATATTAAATATAATGTATAATAACTGGGGATCATTGCTAAGATTGCAGGGTTATATCAATATTAAATATCATGCATAATAACTGGGGGATCATTGCAAAGATTGCAGGGTTATATCAATATTAAATATAATGTATAATAACTGGGGATCATTGCAAAGATTGCAGGGTGATATCAATATTAAATATAATGTATAATAACTGGGGGATCATTGCAAAGATTGCAGGGTTATATCAATATTAAATATAATGTATAATAACTGGGGGATCATTGCAAAGATTGCAGGGTTATATCATCATTAAATATCATGTATAATAACTGGGGATCATTGCAAAGATTGCAGGGTTATATCAATATTAAATATAATGTGTAACAACTGGGGATCATTGCAAAGATTCTCGGGTTAAATCAATATTAAATATAATGTATAATAACTGGGGATCATTGCAAAGATTGCAGGGTTATATCAATATTAAATATAATGTAAATAACTGGGGATCATTGCAAAGATTGCAGGGTTATATCAAAATTAAATATAATGTATAATAACTGGGGGATCATTGCAAAGATTGCAGGGTTATATCAATATTAAATATAATGTATAATAACTGGGGATCATTGCTAAGATTGCAGGGTTATATCAATATTAAATTTAATGTATAATAACTGGGGGATCATTGCAAAGATTGCAGGGTTATATCAATATTAAATATAATGTATAATAACTGGGGATCATTGCAAAGATTGCAGGGTTAAATCAACATTAAATATAATGTATAATAACTGGGGATCATTGCAAAGATTGCAGGGTTATATCAATATTAAATATAATGTGTAATAACTGGGGGATCATTGCAAAGATTGCAGGGTTATATCATCATTAAATATCATGTATAATAACTGGGGATCATTGCAAAGATTGCAGGGTTATATCAATATTAAATATAATGTGTAACAACTGGGGATCATTGCAAAGATTCTCGGGTTAAATCAATATTAAATATAATGTATAATAACTGGGGATCATTGCAAAGATTGCAGGGTTATATCAATATTAAATATAATGTAAATAACTGGGGATCATTGCAAAGATTGCAGGGTTATATCAAAATTAAATATAATGTATAATAACTGGGGGATCATTGCAAAGATTGCAGGGTTATATCAATATTAAATATAATGTATAATAACTGGGGATCATTGCTCAGATTGCAGGGTTATATCAATATTAAATATAATTTATAATAACTGGGGATCATTGCAATGATTGCAGGGTTATATTAATATTAAATATCATGTATAATAACTGGGGATCATTGCAAAGATTGCAGGGTTATATCAACATTAAATATAATGTATAATAACTGGGGATCATTGCAAAGATTGCAGGGTTATATCAATATTAAATATAATGTATAACAACTGGGGGATCATTGCACAGATTGCAGGGTTATATCAATATTAAATATAATGTATAATAACTGGGGATCACTGCAAAGATTGCACGGTTATATCAATATTCAATATAACGTATAATAACTGGGGATCATTGCAAAGATTGCAGGGTTATATCAATATAAAATATAATGTATAATAACTGGGGATCATTGCAAAGATTGCAGGGTTATATCAATATTAAATATAATGTATAATAACTGGGGATCATTGCAAAGATTGCAGGGTACTATCAATATTAATTATGATGTATAACAACTGGGCATCATTGCAAAGATTGTAGGGTTATATCAACATTAAATATAATGTATAATAACTGGGGATCATTGCAAAGATTGCAGGGTGATATCAACATTAAATATAATGTATAACAACTGGGGATCATTGCAAAGATTGCAGGGTTATATCAATATTAAATATAATGTATAATAACTGGGGGTTCATTGCAAAGATTGCAGGGTTATATCAATATTAAATATAATGTATAATAACAGGGGGTTCATTGCAAAGATTGCAGGGTTATATCAATATTAAATAAAATGTATCATAACTGGGGGATCATTGCAAAGATTTCAGGGTTATATCAACATTAAATATCATGTATAATGACAGTAGATCATTGCAAAGATTGCAGGGTTATATCAATATTAAATATAATGTATAACAACTGGGGGATCATTGCAAAGATTGCAGGTTTATATCAATATTAAATATAATGTATAATAACTGGGGGTTCATTGCAAAGATTGCAGGGTTATATCAATATTAAATAAAATGTATCATAACTGGGGGATCATTGCAAAGATTGCAGGGTTATATCAACATTAAATATCATGTATAATGACAGTGGATCATTGCAAAGATTGCAGGGTTATATCAATATCAAATATAATGTATAATAACTGGGGATCATTGCAAAGATTGTTGGGTTAAATCAATATTAAATATAATGTATAATAACTGGGGATCATTGCAAAGATTGCAGGGTTATATCAATATTCAATATAATGTAAATAACTGGGGATCATTGCAAAGATTGCAGGGTTATATCAATATTAAATATAATGTATAATAACTGGGGATGATTGCAATGATTGCAGGATTATATCAATATTAAATATAATGTATAATAACTGGGGGATCATTGCAAAGATTGCAGGGTTATATCAATAATAAATATAATTTATAATAACTGGGGATCATTGCAAAGATTGCAGGGTTATATCAATATTAAATATAATGTATAATAACTGGGGATCATTGCCAAGATTGCAGGGTTATATCAACATTAAATTTCATGCATAATAACTGGGGGATCATTGCAAAGATTGCAGGGTTATATCAATATTAAATATAATATATAACAACTGGGGGATCATTGCAAAGATTGCAGGGTTATATCAATATTAAATATAATGTATAATAACTGGGGGATCATTGCAAAGATTGCAGGGTTATATCAATATTAAATATAATGTATCATAACTGGGGGATCATTGCAAAGATTGCAGGGTTATATCAATATTAAATATAATGTATAATAACTGGGGATCATTGCAAAGATTGTCGGGTTAAATCAATATTAAATACAATGTATAATAACTGGGGATCATTGCAAAGATTGCAGGGTTATATCAATGTTAAATATAATGTAAATAACTGGGGATCATTGCAAAGATTGCAGGGTTATATCAATATTAAATATAATGTATAATAACTGGGGATCATTGCAAAGATTGCAGGGTTATATCAATGTTAAATATAATGTATAATAACTGGGGGATCATTGCAAAGATTGCAGGGTTATATCAATATTAAATATAATGTATAATAACTGGGGATCATTGCAAAGATTGCAGGGTTATATCAATATTAAATATAATGTATAATAACTGGGGATCATTGCAAAGATTGCAAGGTTATATCAATATTAAATAGAATGTATAATAACTAGGGATCATTGCAAAGATTGCAGTGTTATATCAATATTAAATATAATGGACAATAACTTGGGGATCATTGCACAGAAAGCAGGGTTATATCAATATTAAATATAATGTATAATAACTGGGGATCATTGCAAAGATTGCCGGGTTATATCAATATTAAATAAAATGTATAATAACTGGGGATCATTGCAAAGATTGCAGGGTTATATCAATATTAAATATAATGTATAAAAACTTGGGGATCATTGCAAAGATTGCAGGGATATATCAATATTAAATATAATGTATAATAACTGGGGGATCATTGCAAAGAATGCAGGGTTACATCAATATTAAATATAATGTATAATAACTGGGGGATCATTGCAAAGATTGCAGGGTTATATCATCATTAAATATCATGTATAATAACTGGGGATCATTGCAAAGATTGCAGGGTTAAATCAATATTAAATATAATGTATAATAACTGGGGATCATTGCAAAGATTGCAGAGTTATATCAATATTAAATATAATGTATAATAACTGGGGATCATTGCTAAGATTGCAGGGTTATATCAATATTAAATATAATTTATAATAACTGGGGATCATTGCAAAGATTGCAGGGTTATATCAATATTAAATATAATGTATAATAACTGGGGATCATTGCAATAAATGCAGGGTTATATTAATATTAAATATCATGTATAATAACTGGGGATCATTGCAAAGATTGCAGGGTTATATCAATATTAAATATAATGTATAATAACTGGGGGATCATTGCACAGATTGCAGGGTTATATCAATATTAAATATAATGTATAATAACTGGAGATCATTGCAAAGATTGCAGGGTTATATCAATATTAAATATAATGTATAATAACTGGGGATCATTGCAAAGATTGCAGAGTTATATCAATATTAAATATAATGCATAATAACTGGGGGATCATTGCAAAGATTGACGGGTTATATCAATATTAAATATAATGTACAATAACTGGGGGATCATTGCAAAGATTGCAGGGTTATATCAATATTAAATATAATGTATAATAACTGGGGATCATTGCAATGATTGCAGGGTTATATCAATATTAAATATAATGTATAATACCTGGGGATCATTGCAAAGATTGCAGGGTTATATCAATATTAAATATAACGTATAATAACTGGGGATCATTGCAAAGATTGCAGGGTTATATCAATATTAAATATAATGTATAATAACTGGGGGATCATTGCACAGATTGCAGGGTTATATCAATATTAAATATAATGTATAATAACTGGACATCATTGCAAAGATTGCAGGGTTATATCAATATTAAATATAATGTATAATAACTGGGGATCATTGCAAAGATTGCAGAGTTATATCAATATTAAATATAATGTATAATAACTGGGGGATCATTGCAAAGATTGCCGGGTTATATCAATATTAAATATAATGTAAAATAACTGGGGGATCATTGCAAAGATTGCAGGGTTATATCAATATTAAATATAATGTATAATAACTGGGGATCATTGCAAAGATTGCAGGGTTATATCAATATTAAATATAATGTATAATAACTGGGGGATCATTGCACAGAATGCAGGGTTATATCAATATTAAATATAATGTATAATAACTGGAGATCATTGCAAAGATTGCAGGGTTATATCAATATTAAATATAATGTATAATAACTGGGGATCATTGCAAAGATTGCAGAGTTATATCAATATTAAATATAATGTATAATAACTGGGGGATCATTGCAAAGATTGCCGGGTTATATCAATATTAAATATAATGTAAAATAACTGGGGGATCATAATTCAAAGATTGCAGGGTTATATCAATATTAAATATAATTTATAATAACTGGGGATCATTGCCAAGATTGCAGGGTTATATCAATATTAAATATAATGTATAATAACTGGGGATCATTGCAAAGATTGCAGGGTTATATCAATATTAAATATAATGTATAATAACTGGGGATCATTGCAAAGATTGCAGGGTTATATCAATATTAAATATAATGTATAATAACTGGGCAACATTGCAAAGATTGCAGGGTTATATCAATATTAAATATAATGTATAATAACTGGGGATTATTGCTAAGATTCAGGGTTATATCCATATTAAATATAATTTATAATAACTGGGGATCATTGCAAAGATTGCAGGGTTATTCAATATTAAATATAATGTATAATAACTGGGGATCATTGCAATGATTGCAGGGTTATATTAATATTAAATATCATGCATAATAACTGGGGATCATTGCAAAGATTGCAGGGTTATATCAACATTAAATATAATGTATAATAACTGGGGATCATTGCAAAGATTGCAGGGTTATATCAATATTAAATATAATGTATAATAACTGGGGGATCATTGCACAGATTGAAGGGTTATATCAATATTAAATATAATGTATAATAACTGGAGATCATTGCAAAGATTGCAGGGTTATATCAATATTAAATATAATGTATAATAACTGGGGATCATTGCAAAGATTGCAGAGTTATATCAATATTAATTATAATATATAATAACTGGGGGATCATTGCAAAGATTGCCGGGTTATATCAATATTAAATATAATGTACAATAACTGGGGGATCATTGCAAAGATTGCAGGGTTATATCAATATTAAATATAATGTATAATAACTGGGGATCATTGCAAAGATTGCAGGGTTATATCAATATTAAATATAATGTATAATAACTGGGGATCATTGCAAAGATTGCAGGGTTATATCAATATTAAATATAACGTATAATAACTGGGGATCATTGCAAAGATTGCAGGGTTATATCAATATTAAATATAATGTATAATAACTGGGCATCATTGCAAAGATTGCAGGGTTATATCAATATTAATTATAATGTATAATAACTGGGGATCATTGCAAAGATTGCAGGGTGAGATCAATATTAAATATAATGTATCATAACTGGGGGATCATTGCAATGATTGCAGGGTTATATCAATATTAAATATAATGTATAATAACTTGGGGATCATTGCACAGATTGCAGGGTTATATCAATATTAAATATAATGTATAATAACTGGGGATCATTGCTAAGATTGCATGGTTATATCAATATTAAACATCATGCATAATAACTGGGGGATCATTGCAAAGATTCCAGGGTTATATCAATATTAAATATCATGTATAACAACTGGGGGATCAATGGAAAGATTGCAGGGTTATATCATCATTAAATATCATGTATAATAACTGGGGATCATTGCAAAGATTGCAGGGTTATATCAATATTAAATATAATGTATAATAACTGGGGGATCATTGCAAAGATTGCAGGGTTATATCATCATTAAATATCATGTATAATAACTGGGGATCATTGCAAAGATTGCAGGGTTATATCAATATTAAATATAATGTGTAACAACTGGGGATCATTGCAAAGATTCTCGGGTTAAATCAATATTAAATATAATGTATAATAACTGGGGATCATTGCAAAGATTGCAGGGTTATATCAATATTAAATATAATGTATAATAACTGGGGATCATTGCAAAGATTGCAGGGTTATATCAATATTAAATATAATGTATAATAACTGGGGGATCATTGCAAAAATTGCCGGGTTATATCAATATTAAATATAATGTACAATAACTGGGGGATCATTGCAAAGATTGCAGGGTTATATCAATATTAAATATAATGTATAATAACTGGGGATCATTGCAAAGATTGCAGGGTTATATCAATATTAAATATAATGTATAATAACTGGGGATCATTGCAAAGATTGCAGGGTTATATCAATATTAAATATAACGTATAATCACTGGGGATCATTGCAAAGATTGCAGGGTTATATCAATATTAAATATAATGTATAATAACTGGGGATCATTGCAAAGATTGCAGGGTTATATCAATATTAAATATAATGTATAATAACTGGGGATCATTGCAAAGATTGCAGGGTGAGATCAATATTAAATATAATGTATCATAACTGGGGGATCATTGCAATGATTGCAGGGTTATAACAATATTAAATATAATGTATAATAACTGGAGAACATTGCAAACATTGCAGGGTTATATCAATATTAAATATAATGTATAATAACTGGGGATCATTGCAAAGATTGCAGGGTTATATCAACATTAAATATAATGTATAATAACTGGAGATCATTGCAAAGATTGCAGGGTTATATCAATATTAAATATAATGTATAATAACTGGGGATCATTGCAAAGATTGCAGGGTTATATCAATATTGAATATAATGTATAATAACTGGGGATCATTGCAAAGATTGCAGGGTTATATCAATATTAAATATAATGTAAATAACTGGGGATCATTGCAAAGATTGCAGGGTTATATCAATATTAAATATAATGTATAATAACTGGGGATCATTGCAAAGATTGCAGGGTTAAATCAATATTAAATATCATGTATAATAACTGGGGATCATTGCAAAGATTGCAGGGTTGTATCAATATTAAATATAATGTATAATAACTGGGGATCATTGCAAAGATTGCAGGGTGAGATCAATATTAAATATAATGTATAATAACTGGGGATCATTGCAAAGATTGCAGGGTTATATCAATATTAAATATAATGTATAATAACTGGAGATCATTGCAAAGATTGCAGGGTTATATCAATATTAAATATAATGTATAATAACTGGGCATCATTGCAAAGATTGCAGGGTTATATCAATATTAAATATAATGTATAATAACTGGGGATCATTGCAAAGATTGCAGGGTTATATCAATATTAAATATAACGTATAATAACTGGGCATCATTGCAAAGATTGCAGGGTTATATCAATATTAAATATAATGTATAATAACTGGGCATCATTGCAAAGATTGCAGGGTTATATCAATATTAAATATCATGTATAATAACTGGGGATCATTGCAAAGATTGCAGGGTTATATCAATATTAAATATAATGTATAATAACTAGGGATCATTGAAAAGATTGTCGGGTTAAATCAATATTAAATACAATGTATAATAACTGGGGATCATTGCAAAGATTGCAGGGTTATATCAATATTAAATATAATGTATAATAACTGGGGATCATTGCAAAGATTGCAGGGTTATATCAATGTTAAGTATAATGTATAATAACTGGGGGATCATTGCAAAGATTGCAGGGTTATATCAATATTAAATATAATGTATCATAACTGGGGATCATTGCAAAGATTGCAGGGTTATATCAATATTAAATATAATGTATAATAACTGGGGATCATTGGAAAGATTGCAGGGTTCTATCAATATTAAATATAATGTATAATAACTAGGGATCATTGCAAAGATTGCAGTGTTATATCAATATTAAATATAATGGACAATAAATTGGTGATCATTGCACAGATAGCAGGGTTATATCAATATTAAATATAATGTATAATACCTTGGGGATCATTGCACAGTTTGCAGGGTTATATCAATATTAAATATAATGTATAATAACTGGGGATCATTGCTAAGATTGCAGGGTTATATCAATATTAAATATCATGCATAATAACTGGGGGATCATTGCAAAGATTGCAGGGTTATATCAATATTAAATATAATGTATAATAACTGGGGATCATTGCAAAGATTGCAGGGTGATATCAATATTAAATATAATGTATAATAACTGGGGGATCATTGCAAAGATTGCAGGGTTATATCAATATTAAATATAATGTATAATAACTGGGGGATCATTGCAAAGATTGCAGGGTTATATCATCATTAAATATCATGTATAATAACTGGGGATCATTGCAAAGATTGCAGGGTTATATCAATATTAAATATAATGTGTAACAACTGGGGATCATTGCAAAGATTCTCGGGTTAAATCAATATTAAATATAATGTATAATAACTGGGGATCATTGCAAAGATTGCAGGGTTATATCAATATTAAATATAATGTAAATAACTGGGGATCATTGCAAAGATTGCAGGGTTATATCAAAATTAAATATAATGTATAATAACTGGGGGATCATTGCAAAGATTGCAGGGTTATATCAATATTAAATATAATGTATAATAACTGGGGATCATTGCTAAGATTGCAGGGTTATATCAATATTAAATTTAATGTATAATAACTGGGGGATCATTGCAAAGATTGCAGGGTTATATCAATATTAAATATAATGTATAATAACTGGGGATCATTGCAAAGATTGCAGGGTTAAATCAACATTAAATATAATGTATAATAACTGGGGATCATTGCAAAGATTGCAGGGTTATATCAATATTAAATATAATGTGTAATAACTGGGGGATCATTGCAAAGATTGCAGGGTTATATCATCATTAAATATCATGTATAATAACTGGGGATCATTGCAAAGATTGCAGGGTTATATCAATATTAAATATAATGTGTAACAACTGGGGATCATTGCAAAGATTCTCGGGTTAAATCAATATTAAATATAATGTATAATAACTGGGGATCATTGCAAAGATTGCAGGGTTATATCAATATTAAATATAATGTAAATAACTGGGGATCATTGCAAAGATTGCAGGGTTATATCAAAATTAAATATAATGTATAATAACTGGGGGATCATTGCAAAGATTGCAGGGTTATATCAATATTAAATATAATGTATAATAACTGGGGATCATTGCTCAGATTGCAGGGTTATATCAATATTAAATATAATTTATAATAACTGGGGATCATTGCAATGATTGCAGGGTTATATGAAAATTAAATATCATGTATAATAACTGGGGATCATTGCAAAGATTGCAGGGTTATATCAACATTAAATATAATGTATAATAACTGGGGATCATTGCAAAGATTGCAGGGTTATATCAATATTAAATATAATGTATAACAACTGGGGGATCATTGCACAGATTGCAGGGTTATATCAATATTAAATATAATGTATAATAACTGGGGATCACTGCAAAGATTGCACGGTTATATCAATATTCAATATAACGTATAATAACTGGGGATCATTGCAAAGATTGCAGGGTTATATCAATATAAAATATAATGTATAATAACTGGGGATCATTGCAAAGATTGCAGGGTTATATCAATATTAAATATAATGTATAATAACTGGGGATCATTGCAAAGATTGCAGGGTACTATCAATATTAATTATGATGTATAACAACTGGGCATCATTGCAAAGATTGTAGGGTTATATCAACATTAAATATAATGTATAATAACTGGGGATCATTGCAAAGATTGCAGGGTGATATCAACATTAAATATAATGTATAACAACTGGGGATCATTGCAAAGATTGCAGGGTTATATCAATATTAAATATAATGTATAATAACTGGGGGTTCATTGCAAAGATTGCAGGGTTATATCAATATTAAATATAATGTATAATAACTGGGGGTTCATTGCAAAGATTGCAGGGTTATATCAATATTAAATAAAATGTATCATAACTGGGGGATCATTGCAAAGATTTCAGGGTTATATCAACATTAAATATCATGTATAATGACAGTAGATCATTGCAAAGATTGCAGGGTTATATCAATATTAAATATAATGTATAACAACTGGGGGATCATTGCAAAGATTGCAGGTTTATATCAATATTAAATATAATGTATAATAACTGGGGGTTCATTGCAAAGATTGCAGGGTTATATCAATATTAAATAAAATGTATCATAACTGGGGGATCATTGCAAAGATTGCAGGGTTATATCAACATTAAATATCATGTATAATGACAGTGGATCATTGCAAAGATTGCAGGGTTATATCAATATCAAATATAATGTATAATAACTGGGGATCATTGCAAAGATTGTTGGGTTAAATCAATATTAAATATAATGTATAATAACTGGGGATCATTGCAAAGATTGCAGGGTTATATCAATATTCAATATAATGTAAATAACTGGGGATCATTGCAAAGATTGCAGGGTTATATCAATATTAAATATAATGTATAATAACTGGGGATGATTGCAATGATTGCAGGATTATATCAATATTAAATATAATGTATAATAACTGGGGGATCATTGCAAAGATTGCAGGGTTATATCAATATTAAATATCATGTATAATAACTGGGGATCATTGCAAAGATTGCAGGGTTATATCAATATTAAATATAATGTATAATAACTAGGGATCATTGAAAAGATTGTCGGGTTAAATCAATATTAAATACAATGTATAATAACTGGGGATCATTGCAAAGATTGCAGGGTTATATCAATATTAAATATAATGTATAATAACTGGGGATCATTGCAAAGATTGCAGGGTTATATCAATATTAAATATAATGTATAATAACTGGAGATCATTGCAAAGATTGCAGGGTTATATCAATATTAAATATAATGTATAATAACTGGGGATCATTGCAAAGATTGCAGGGTTATATCAATGTTAAGTATAATGTATAATAACTGGGGGATCATTGCAAAGATTGCAGGGTTATATCAATATTAAATATAATGTATCATAACTGGGGATCATTGCAAAGATTGCAGGGTTATATCAATATTAAATATAATGTATAATAACTGGGGATCATTGGAAAGATTGCAGGGTTATATCAATATTAAATATAATGTATAATAACTGGGGATTATTGCAAAGATTGCAGGGTTATATCAATATTAAATATAATGTATAATAACTGGGGATCATTGCAAAGATTGCAGGGTTATATCAATATTAAATATAATGTATAATACCTTGGGGATCATTGCACAGATTGCAGGGTTATATCAATATTAAATATAATGGACAATAAATTGGTGATCATTGCACAGATAGCAGGGTTATATCAATATTAAATATAATGTATAATAACTGGGGATCATTGCAAAGATTGCAGGGTTATATCAATATTAAATATAATGTATAATAACTGGGGATCATTGCAAAGATTGCAGGGTTATATCAATATTAAATATAATGTATAATACCTTGGGGATCATTGCACAGATTGCAGGGTTATATCAATATTAAATATAATGTATAATAACTGGGGATCATTGCTAAGATTGCAGGGTTATATCAATATTAAATATCATGCATAATAACTGGGGGATCATTGCAAAGATTGCAGGGTTATATCAATATTAAATATAATGTATAATAACTGGGGATCATTGCAAAGATTGCAGGGTGATATCAATATTAAATATAATGTATAATAACTGGGGGATCATTGCAAAGATTGCAGGGTTATATCAATATTAAATATAATGTATAATAACTGGGGGATCATTGCAAAGATTGCAGGGTTATATCATCATTAAATATCATGTATAATAACTGGGGATCATTGCAAAGATTGCAGGGTTATATCAATATTAAATATAATGTGTAACAACTGGGGATCATTGCAAAGATTCTCGGGTTAAATCAATATTAAATATAATGTATAATAACTGGGGATCATTGCAAAGATTGCAGGGTTATATCAATATTAAATATAATGTAAATAACTGGGGATCATTGCAAAGATTGCAGGGTTATATCAAAATTAAATATAATGTATAATAACTGGGGGATCATTGCAAAGATTGCAGGGTTATATCAATATTAAATATAATGTATAATAACTGGGGATCATTGCTAAGATTGCAGGGTTATATCAATATTAAATTTAATGTATAATAACTGGGGGATCATTGCAAAGATTGCAGGGTTATATCAATATTAAATATAATGTATAATAACTGGGGATCATTGCAAAGATTGCAGGGTTAAATCAACATTAAATATAATGTATAATAACTGGGGATCATTGCAAAGATTGCAGGGTTATATCAATATTAAATATAATGTGTAATAACTGGGGGATCATTGCAAAGATTGCAGGGTTATATCATCATTAAATATCATGTATAATAACTGGGGATCATTGCAAAGATTGCAGGGTTATATCAATATTAAATATAATGTGTAACAACTGGGGATCATTGCAAAGATTCTCGGGTTAAATCAATATTAAATATAATGTATAATAACTGGGGATCATTGCAAAGATTGCAGGGTTATATCAATATTCAATATAATGTAAATAACTGGGGATCATTGCAAAGATTGCAGGGTTATATCAATATTAAATATAATGTATAATAACTGGGGATGATTGCAATGATTGCAGGATTATATCAATATTAAATATAATGTATAATAACTGGGGGATCATTGCAAAGATTGCAGGGTTATATCAATATTAAATATCATGTATAATAACTGGGGATCATTGCAAAGATTGCAGGGTTATATCAATATTAAATATAATGTATAATAACTAGGGATCATTGAAAAGATTGTCGGGTTAAATCAATATTAAATACAATGTATAATAACTGGGGATCATTGCAAAGATTGCAGGGTTATATCAATATTAAATATAATGTATAATAACTGGGGATCATTGCAAAGATTGCAGGGTTATATCAATATTAAATATAATGTATAATACCTTGGGGATCATTGCACAGATTGCAGGGTTATATCAATATTAAATATAATGGACAATAAATTGGTGATCATTGCACAGATAGCAGGGTTATATCAATATTAAATATAATGTATAATAACTGGGGATCATTGCAAAGATTGCAGGGTTATATCAATATTAAATATAATGTATAATAACTGGGGATCATTGCAAAGATTGCAGGGTTATATCAATATTAAATATAATGTATAATACCTTGGGGATCATTGCACAGATTGCAGGGTTATATCAATATTAAATATAATGTATAATAACTGGGGATCATTGCTAAGATTGCAGGGTTATATCAATATTAAATATCATGCATAATAACTGGGGGATCATTGCAAAGATTGCAGGGTTATATCAATATTAAATATAATGTATAATAACTGGGGATCATTGCAAAGATTGCAGGGTGATATCAATATTAAATTTAATGTATAATAACTGGGGGATCATTGCAAAGATTGCAGGGTTATATCAATATTAAATATAATGTATAATAACTGGGGATCATTGCAAAGATTGCAGGGTTAAATCAACATTAAATATAATGTATAATAACTGGGGATCATTGCAAAGATTGCAGGGTTATATCAATATTAAATATAATGTGTAATAACTGGGGGATCATTGCAAAGATTGCAGGGTTATATCATCATTAAATATCATGTATAATAACTGGGGATCATTGCAAAGATTGCAGGGTTATATCAATATTAAATATAATGTGTAACAACTGGGGATCATTGCAAAGATTCTCGGGTTAAATCAATATTAAATATAATGTATAATAACTGGGGATCATTGCAAAGATTGCAGGGTTATATCAATATTAAATATAATGTAAATAACTGGGGATCATTGCAAAGATTGCAGGGTTATATCAAAATTAAATATAATGTATAATAACTGGGGGATCATTGCAAAGATTGCAGGGTTATATCAATATTAAATATAATGTATAATAACTGGGGATCATTGCTCAGATTGCAGGGTTATATCAATATTAAATATAATTTATAATAACTGGGGATCATTGCAATGATTGCAGGGTTATATTAATATTAAATATCATGTATAATAACTGGGGATCATTGCAAAGATTGCAGGGTTATATCAACATTAAATATAATGTATAATAACTGGGGATCATTGCAAAGATTGCAGGGTTATATCAATATTAAATATAATGTATAACAACTGGGGGATCATTGCACAGATTGCAGGGTTATATCAATATTAAATATAATGTATAATAACTGGGGATCACTGCAAAGATTGCACGGTTATATCAATATTCAATATAACGTATAATAACTGGGGATCATTGCAAAGATTGCAGGGTTATATCAATATAAAATATAATGTATAATAACTGGGGATCATTGCAAAGATTGCAGGGTTATATCAATATTAAATATAATGTATAATAACTGGGGATCATTGCAAAGATTGCAGGGTACTATCAATATTAAATATAATGTATAATAACTGGGGATCATTGCAAAGATTGCAGGGTTATATCAATGTTAAGTATAATGTATAATAACTGGGGGATCATTGCAAAGATTGCAGGGTTATATCAATATTAAATATAATGTATCATAACTGGGGATCATTGCAAAGATTGCAGGGTTATATCAATATTAAATATAATGTATAATAACTGGGGATCATTGGAAAGATTGCAGGGTTCTATCAATATTAAATATAATGTATAATAACTAGGGATCATTGCAAAGATTGCAGTGTTATATCAATATTAAATATAATGGACAATAAATTGGTGATCATTGCACAGATAGCAGGGTTATATCAATATTAAATATAATGTATAATACCTTGGGGATCATTGCACAGTTTGCAGGGTTATATCAATATTAAATATAATGTATAATAACTGGGGATCATTGCTAAGATTGCAGGGTTATATCAATATTAAATATCATGCATAATAACTGGGGGATCATTGCAAAGATTGCAGGGTTATATCAATATTAAATATAATGTATAATAACTGGGGATCATTGCAAAGATTGCAGGGTGATATCAATATTAAATATAATGTATAATAACTGGGGGATCATTGCAAAGATTGCAGGGTTATATCAATATTAAATATAATGTATAATAACTGGGGGATCATTGCAAAGATTGCAGGGTTATATCATCATTAAATATCATGTATAATAACTGGGGATCATTGCAAAGATTGCAGGGTTATATCAATATTAAATATAATGTGTAACAACTGGGGATCATTGCAAAGATTCTCGGGTTAAATCAATATTAAATATAATGTATAATAACTGGGGATCATTGCAAAGATTGCAGGGTTATATCAATATTAAATATAATGTAAATAACTGGGGATCATTGCAAAGATTGCAGGGTTATATCAAAATTAAATATAATGTATAATAACTGGGGGATCATTGCAAAGATTGCAGGGTTATATCAATATTAAATATAATGTATAATAACTGGGGATCATTGCTAAGATTGCAGGGTTATATCAATATTAAATTTAATGTATAATAACTGGGGGATCATTGCAAAGATTGCAGGGTTATATCAATATTAAATATAATGTATAATAACTGGGGATCATTGCAAAGATTGCAGGGTTAAATCAACATTAAATATAATGTATAATAACTGGGGATCATTGCAAAGATTGCAGGGTTATATCAATATTAAATATAATGTGTAATAACTGGGGGATCATTGCAAAGATTGCAGGGTTATATCATCATTAAATATCATGTATAATAACTGGGGATCATTGCAAAGATTGCAGGGTTATATCAATATTAAATATAATGTGTAACAACTGGGGATCATTGCAAAGATTCTCGGGTTAAATCAATATTAAATATAATGTATAATAACTGGGGATCATTGCAAAGATTGCAGGGTTATATCAATATTAAATATAATGTAAATAACTGGGGATCATTGCAAAGATTGCAGGGTTATATCAAAATTAAATATAATGTATAATAACTGGGGGATCATTGCAAAGATTGCAGGGTTATATCAATATTAAATATAATGTATAATAACTGGGGATCATTGCTCAGATTGCAGGGTTATATCAATATTAAATATAATTTATAATAACTGGGGATCATTGCAATGATTGCAGGGTTATATGAAAATTAAATATCATGTATAATAACTGGGGATCATTGCAAAGATTGCAGGGTTATATCAACATTAAATATAATGTATAATAACTGGGGATCATTGCAAAGATTGCAGGGTTATATCAATATTAAATATAATGTATAACAACTGGGGGATCATTGCACAGATTGCAGGGTTATATCAATATTAAATATAATGTATAATAACTGGGGATCACTGCAAAGATTGCACGGTTATATCAATATTCAATATAACGTATAATAACTGGGGATCATTGCAAAGATTGCAGGGTTATATCAATATAAAATATAATGTATAATAACTGGGGATCATTGCAAAGATTGCAGGGTTATATCAATATTAAATATAATGTATAATAACTGGGGATCATTGCAAAGATTGCAGGGTACTATCAATATTAATTATGATGTATAACAACTGGGCATCATTGCAAAGATTGTAGGGTTATATCAACATTAAATATAATGTATAATAACTGGGGATCATTGCAAAGATTGCAGGGTGATATCAACATTAAATATAATGTATAACAACTGGGGATCATTGCAAAGATTGCAGGGTTATATCAATATTAAATATAATGGACAATAAATTGGTGATCATTGCACAGATAGCAGGGTTATATCAATATTAAATATAATGTATAATAACTGGGGATCATTGCAAAGATTGCAGGGTTATATCAATATTAAATATAATGTATAATAACTGGGGATCATTGCAAAGATTGCAGGGTTATATCAATATTAAATATAATGTATAATACCTTGGGGATCATTGCACAGATTGCAGGGTTATATCAATATTAAATATAATGTATAATAACTGGGGATCATTGCTAAGATTGCAGGGTTATATCAATATTAAATATCATGCATAATAACTGGGGGATCATTGCAAAGATTGCAGGGTTATATCAATATTAAATATAATGTATAATAACTGGGGATCATTGCAAAGATTGCAGGGTGATATCAATATTAAATATAATGTATAATAACTGGGGGATCATTGCAAAGATTGCAGGGTTATATCAATATTAAATATAATGTATAATAACTGGGGGATCATTGCAAAGATTGCAGGGTTATATCATCATTAAATATCATGTATAATAACTGGGGATCATTGCAAAGATTGCAGGGTTATATCAATATTAAATATAATGTGTAACAACTGGGGATCATTGCAAAGATTCTCGGGTTAAATCAATATTAAATATAATGTATAATAACTGGGGATCATTGCAAAGATTGCAGGGTTATATCAATATTAAATATAATGTAAATAACTGGGGATCATTGCAAAGATTGCAGGGTTATATCAAAATTAAATATAATGTATAATAACTGGGGGATCATTGCAAAGATTGCAGGGTTATATCAATATTAAATATAATGTATAATAACTGGGGATCATTGCTAAGATTGCAGGGTTATATCAATATTAAATTTAATGTATAATAACTGGGGGATCATTGCAAAGATTGCAGGGTTATATCAATATTAAATATAATGTATAATAACTGGGGATCATTGCAAAGATTGCAGGGTTAAATCAACATTAAATATAATGTATAATAACTGGGGATCATTGCAAAGATTGCAGGGTTATATCAATATTAAATATAATGTGTAATAACTGGGGGATCATTGCAAAGATTGCAGGGTTATATCATCATTAAATATCATGTATAATAACTGGGGATCATTGCAAAGATTGCAGGGTTATATCAATATTAAATATAATGTGTAACAACTGGGGATCATTGCAAAGATTCTCGGGTTAAATCAATATTAAATATAATGTATAATAACTGGGGATCATTGCAAAGATTGCAGGGTTATATCAATATTAAATATAATGTAAATAACTGGGGATCATTGCAAAGATTGCAGGGTTATATCAAAATTAAATATAATGTATAATAACTGGGGGATCATTGCAAAGATTGCAGGGTTATATCAATATTAAATATAATGTATAATAACTGGGGATCATTGCTCAGATTGCAGGGTTATATCAATATTAAATATAATTTATAATAACTGGGGATCATTGCAATGATTGCAGGGTTATATTAATATTAAATATCATGTATAATAACTGGGGATCATTGCAAAGATTGCAGGGTTATATCAACATTAAATATAATGTATAATAACTGGGGATCATTGCAAAGATTGCAGGGTTATATCAATATTAAATATAATGTATAACAACTGGGGGATCATTGCACAGATTGCAGGGTTATATCAATATTAAATATAATGTATAATAACTGGGGATCACTGCAAAGATTGCACGGTTATATCAATATTCAATATAACGTATAATAACTGGGGATCATTGCAAAGATTGCAGGGTTATATCAATATAAAATATAATGTATAATAACTGGGGATCATTGCAAAGATTGCAGGGTTATATCAATATTAAATATAATGTATAATAACTGGGGATCATTGCAAAGATTGCAGGGTACTATCAATATTAAATATAATGTATAATAACTGGGGATCATTGCAAAGATTGCAGGGTTATATCAATGTTAAGTATAATGTATAATAACTGGGGGATCATTGCAAAGATTGCAGGGTTATATCAATATTAAATATAATGTATCATAACTGGGGATCATTGCAAAGATTGCAGGGTTATATCAATATTAAATATAATGTATAATAACTGGGGATCATTGGAAAGATTGCAGGGTTCTATCAATATTAAATATAATGTATAATAACTAGGGATCATTGCAAAGATTGCAGTGTTATATCAATATTAAATATAATGGACAATAAATTGGTGATCATTGCACAGATAGCAGGGTTATATCAATATTAAATATAATGTATAATACCTTGGGGATCATTGCACAGTTTGCAGGGTTATATCAATATTAAATATAATGTATAATAACTGGGGATCATTGCTAAGATTGCAGGGTTATATCAATATTAAATATCATGCATAATAACTGGGGGATCATTGCAAAGATTGCAGGGTTATATCAATATTAAATATAATGTATAATAACTGGGGATCATTGCAAAGATTGCAGGGTGATATCAATATTAAATATAATGTATAATAACTGGGGGATCATTGCAAAGATTGCAGGGTTATATCAATATTAAATATAATGTATAATAACTGGGGGATCATTGCAAAGATTGCAGGGTTATATCATCATTAAATATCATGTATAATAACTGGGGATCATTGCAAAGATTGCAGGGTTATATCAATATTAAATATAATGTGTAACAACTGGGGATCATTGCAAAGATTCTCGGGTTAAATCAATATTAAATATAATGTATAATAACTGGGGATCATTGCAAAGATTGCAGGGTTATATCAATATTAAATATAATGTAAATAACTGGGGATCATTGCAAAGATTGCAGGGTTATATCAAAATTAAATATAATGTATAATAACTGGGGGATCATTGCAAAGATTGCAGGGTTATATCAATATTAAATATAATGTATAATAACTGGGGATCATTGCTAAGATTGCAGGGTTATATCAATATTAAATATAATGTGTAACAACTGGGGATCATTGCAAAGATTCTCGGGTTAAATCAATATTAAATATAATGTATAATAACTGGGGATCATTGCAAAGATTGCAGGGTTATATCAATATTAAATATAATGTAAATAACTGGGGATCATTGCAAAGATTGCAGGGTTATATCAAAATTAAATATAATGTATAATAACTGGGGGATCATTGCAAAGATTGCAGGGTTATATCAATATTAAATATAATGTATAATAACTGGGGATCATTGCTAAGATTGCAGGGTTATATCAATATTAAATATAATGTGTAACAACTGGGGATCATTGCAAAGATTCTCGGGTTAAATCAATATTAAATATAATGTATAATAACTGGGGATCATTGCAAAGATTGCAGGGTTATATCAATATTAAATATAATGTAAATAACTGGGGATCATTGCAAAGATTGCAGGGTTATATCAAAATTAAATATAATGTATAATAACTGGGGGATCATTGCAAAGATTGCAGGGTTATATCAATATTAAATATAATGTATAATAACTGGGGATCATTGCTCAGATTGCAGGGTTATATCAATATTAAATATAATTTATAATAACTGGGGATCATTGCAATGATTGCAGGGTTATATTAATATTAAATATCATGTATAATAACTGGGGATCATTGCAAAGATTGCAGGGTTATATCAACATTAAATATAATGTATAATAACTGGGGATCATTGCAAAGATTGCAGGGTTATATCAATATTAAATATAATGTATAACAACTGGGGGATCATTGCACAGATTGCAGGGTTATATCAATATTAAATATAATGTATAATAACTGGGGATCACTGCAAAGATTGCACGGTTATATCAATATTCAATATAACGTATAATAACTGGGGATCATTGCAAAGATTGCAGGGTTATATCAATATAAAATATAATGTATAATAACTGGGGATCATTGCAAAGATTGCAGGGTTATATCAATATTAAATATAATGTATAATAACTGGGGATCATTGCAAAGATTGCAGGGTACTATCAATATTAAATATAATGTATAATAACTGGGGATCATTGCAAAGATTGCAGGGTTATATCAATGTTAAGTATAATGTATAATAACTGGGGGATCATTGCAAAGATTGCAGGGTTATATCAATATTAAATATAATGTATCATAACTGGGGATCATTGCAAAGATTGCAGGGTTATATCAATATTAAATATAATGTATAATAACTGGGGATCATTGGAAAGATTGCAGGGTTCTATCAATATTAAATATAATGTATAATAACTAGGGATCATTGCAAAGATTGCAGTGTTATATCAATATTAAATATAATGGACAATAAATTGGTGATCATTGCACAGATAGCAGGGTTATATCAATATTAAATATAATGTATAATACCTTGGGGATCATTGCACAGTTTGCAGGGTTATATCAATATTAAATATAATGTATAATAACTGGGGATCATTGCTAAGATTGCAGGGTTATATCAATATTAAATATCATGCATAATAACTGGGGGATCATTGCAAAGATTGCAGGGTTATATCAATATTAAATATAATGTATAATAACTGGGGATCATTGCAAAGATTGCAGGGTGATATCAATATTAAATATAATGTATAATAACTGGGGGATCATTGCAAAGATTGCAGGGTTATATCAATATTAAATATAATGTATAATAACTGGGGGATCATTGCAAAGATTGCAGGGTTATATCATCATTAAATATCATGTATAATAACTGGGGATCATTGCAAAGATTGCAGGGTTATATCAATATTAAATATAATGTGTAACAACTGGGGATCATTGCAAAGATTCTCGGGTTAAATCAATATTAAATATAATGTATAATAACTGGGGATCATTGCAAAGATTGCAGGGTTATATCAATATTAAATATAATGTAAATAACTGGGGATCATTGCAAAGATTGCAGGGTTATATCAAAATTAAATATAATGTATAATAACTGGGGGATCATTGCAAAGATTGCAGGGTTATATCAATATTAAATATAATGTATAATAACTGGGGATCATTGCTAAGATTGCAGGGTTATATCAATATTAAATTTAATGTATAATAACTGGGGGATCATTGCAAAGATTGCAGGGTTATATCAATATTAAATATAATGTATAATAACTGGGGATCATTGCAAAGATTGCAGGGTTAAATCAACATTAAATATAATGTATAATAACTGGGGATCATTGCAAAGATTGCAGGGTTATATCAATATTAAATATAATGTGTAATAACTGGGGGATCATTGCAAAGATTGCAGGGTTATATCATCATTAAATATCATGTATAATAACTGGGGATCATTGCAAAGATTGCAGGGTTATATCAATATTAAATATAATGTGTAACAACTGGGGATCATTGCAAAGATTCTCGGGTTAAATCAATATTAAATATAATGTATAATAACTGGGGATCATTGCAAAGATTGCAGGGTTATATCAATATTAAATATAATGTAAATAACTGGGGATCATTGCAAAGATTGCAGGGTTATATCAAAATTAAATATAATGTATAATAACTGGGGGATCATTGCAAAGATTGCAGGGTTATATCAATATTAAATATAATGTATAATAACTGGGGATCATTGCTCAGATTGCAGGGTTATATCAATATTAAATTTAATGTATAATAACTGGGGGATCATTGCAAAGATTGCAGGGTTATATCAATATTAAATATAATGTATAATAACTGGGGATCATTGCAAAGATTGCAGGGTTAAATCAACATTAAATATAATGTATAATAACTGGGGATCATTGCAAAGATTGCAGGGTTATATCAATATTAAATATAATGTGTAATAACTGGGGGATCATTGCAAAGATTGCAGGGTTATATCATCATTAAATATCATGTATAATAACTGGGGATCATTGCAAAGATTGCAGGGTTATATCAATATTAAATATAATGTGTAACAACTGGGGATCATTGCAAAGATTCTCGGGTTAAATCAATATTAAATATAATGTATAATAACTGGGGATCATTGCAAAGATTGCAGGGTTATATCAATATTAAATATAATGTAAATAACTGGGGATCATTGCAAAGATTGCAGGGTTATATCAAAATTAAATATAATGTATAATAACTGGGGGATCATTGCAAAGATTGCAGGGTTATATCAATATTAAATATAATGTATAATAACTGGGGATCATTGCTCAGATTGCAGGGTTATATCAATATTAAATATAATTTATAATAACTGGGGATCATTGCAATGATTGCAGGGTTATATTAATATTAAATATCATGTATAATAACTGGGGATCATTGCAAAGATTGCAGGGTTATATCAACATTAAATATAATGTATAATAACTGGGGATCATTGCAAAGATTGCAGGGTTATATCAATATTAAATATAATGTATAACAACTGGGGGATCATTGCACAGATTGCAGGGTTATATCAATATTAAATATAATGTATAATAACTGGGGATCACTGCAAAGATTGCACGGTTATATCAATATTCAATATAACGTATAATAACTGGGGATCATTGCAAAGATTGCAGGGTTATATCAATATAAAATATAATGTATAATAACTGGGGATCATTGCAAAGATTGCAGGGTTATATCAATATTAAATATAATGTATAATAACTGGGGATCATTGCAAAGATTGCAGGGTACTATCAATATTAAATATAATGTATAATAACTGGGGATCATTGCAAAGATTGCAGGGTTATATCAATATTAAATATAATGTATAATAACTGGGGATCATTGCAAAGATTGCAGGGTACTATCAATATTAAATATAATGTATAATAACTGGGGATCATTGCAAAGATTGCAGGGTTATATCAATGTTAAGTATAATGTATAATAACTGGGGGATCATTGCAAAGATTGCAGGGTTATATCAATATTAAATATAATGTATCATAACTGGGGATCATTGCAAAGATTGCAGGGTTATATCAATATTAAATATAATGTATAATAACTGGGGATCATTGGAAAGATTGCAGGGTTCTATCAATATTAAATATAATGTATAATAACTAGGGATCATTGCAAAGATTGCAGTGTTATATCAATATTAAATATAATGTATAATAACTGGGGATCATTGCAAAGATTGCAGGGTACTATCAATATTAAATATAATGTATAATAACTGGGGATCATTGCAAAGATTGCAGGGTTATATCAATATTAAATATAATGTATAATAACTGGGGATCATTGGAAAGATTGCAGGGTTCTATCAATATTAAATATAATGTGTAACAACTGGGGATCATTGCAAAGATTCTCGGGTTAAATCAATATTAAATATAATGTATAATAACTGGGGATCATTGCAAAGATTGCAGGGTTATATCAATATTAAATATAATGTAAATAACTGGGGATCATTGCAAAGATTGCAGGGTTATATCAAAATTAAATATAATGTATAATAACTGGGGGATCATTGCAAAGATTGCAGGGTTATATCAATATTAAATATAATGTATAATAACTGGGGATCATTGCTCAGATTGCAGGGTTATATCAATATTAAATTTAATGTATAATAACTGGGGGATCATTGCAAAGATTGCAGGGTTATATCAATATTAAATATAATGTATAATAACTGGGGATCATTGCAAAGATTGCAGGGTTAAATCAACATTAAATATAATGTATAATAACTGGGGATCATTGCAAAGATTGCAGGGTTATATCAATATTAAATATAATGTGTAATAACTGGGGGATCATTGCAAAGATTGCAGGGTTATATCATCATTAAATATCATGTATAATAACTGGGGATCATTGCAAAGATTGCAGGGTTATATCAATATTAAATATAATGTGTAACAACTGGGGATCATTGCAAAGATTCTCGGGTTAAATCAATATTAAATATAATGTATAATAACTGGGGATCATTGCAAAGATTGCAGGGTTATATCAATATTAAATATAATGTAAATAACTGGGGATCATTGCAAAGATTGCAGGGTTATATCAAAATTAAATATAATGTATAATAACTGGGGGATCATTGCAAAGATTGCAGGGTTATATCAATATTAAATATAATGTATAATAACTGGGGATCATTGCTCAGATTGCAGGGTTATATCAATATTAAATATAATTTATAATAACTGGGGATCATTGCAATGATTGCAGGGTTATATTAATATTAAATATCATGTATAATAACTGGGGATCATTGCAAAGATTGCAGGGTTATATCAACATTAAATATAATGTATAATAACTGGGGATCATTGCAAAGATTGCAGGGTTATATCAATATTAAATATAATGTATAACAACTGGGGGATCATTGCACAGATTGCAGGGTTATATCAATATTAAATATAATGTATAATAACTGGGGATCACTGCAAAGATTGCACGGTTATATCAATATTCAATATAACGTATAATAACTGGGGATCATTGCAAAGATTGCAGGGTTATATCAATATAAAATATAATGTATAATAACTGGGGATCATTGCAAAGATTGCAGGGTTATATCAATATTAAATATAATGTATAATAACTGGGGATCATTGCAAAGATTGCAGGGTACTATCAATATTAATTATGATGTATAACAACTGGGCATCATTGCAAAGATTGTAGGGTTATATCAACATTAAATATAATGTATAATAACTGGGGATCATTGCAAAGATTGCAGGGTGATATCAACATTAAATATAATGTATAATAACTGGGGGTTCATTGCAAAGATTGCAGGGTTATATCAATATTAAATATAATGTATAATAACAGGGGGTTCATTGCAAAGATTGCAGGGTTATATCAATATTAAATAAAATGTATCATAACTGGGGGATCATTGCAAAGATTTCAGGGTTATATCAACATTAAATATCATGTATAATGACAGTAGATCATTGCAAAGATTGCAGGGTTATATCAATATTAAATATAATGTATAACAACTGGGGGATCATTGCAAAGATTGCAGGTTTATATCAATATTAAATATAATGTATAATAACTGGGGGTTCATTGCAAAGATTGCAGGGTTATATCAATATTAAATAAAATGTATCATAACTGGGGGATCATTGCAAAGATTGCAGGGTTATATCAACATTAAATATCATGTATAATGACAGTGGATCATTGCAAAGATTGCAGGGTTATATCAATATCAAATATAATGTATAATAACTGGGGATCATTGCAAAGATTGTTGGGTTAAATCAATATTAAATATAATGTATAATAACTGGGGATCATTGCAAAGATTGCAGGGTTATATCAATATTCAATATAATGTAAATAACTGGGGATCATTGCAAAGATTGCAGGGTTATATCAATATTAAATATAATGTATAATAACTGGGGATGATTGCAATGATTGCAGGATTATATCAATATTAAATATAATGTATAATAACTGGGGGATCATTGCAAAGATTGCAGGGTTATATCAATAATAAATATAATTTATAATAACTGGGGATCATTGCAAAGATTGCAGGGTTATATCAATATTAAATATAATGTATAATAACTGGGGATCATTGCCAAGATTGCAGGGTTATATCAACATTAAATTTCATGCATAATAACTGGGGGATCATTGCAAAGATTGCAGGGTTATATCAATATTAAATATAATATATAACAACTGGGGGATCATTGCAAAGATTGCAGGGTTATATCAATATTAAATATAATGTATAATAACTGGGGGATCATTGCAAAGATTGCAGGGTTATATCAATATTAAATATAATGTATCATAACTGGGGGATCATTGCAAAGATTGCAGGGTTATATCAATATTAAATATAATGTATAATAACTGGGGATCATTGCAAAGATTGTCGGGTTAAATCAATATTAAATACAATGTATAATAACTGGGGATCATTGCAAAGATTGCAGGGTTATATCAATGTTAAATATAATGTAAATAACTGGGGATCATTGCAAAGATTGCAGGGTTATATCAATATTAAATATAATGTATAATAACTGGGGATCATTGCAAAGATTGCAGGGTTATATCAATGTTAAATATAATGTATAATAACTGGGGGATCATTGCAAAGATTGCAGGGTTATATCAATATTAAATATAATGTATAATAACTGGGGATCATTGCAAAGATTGCAGGGTTATATCAATATTAAATATAATGTATAATAACTGGGGATCATTGCAAAGATTGCAAGGTTATATCAATATTAAATAGAATGTATAATAACTAGGGATCATTGCAAAGATTGCAGTGTTATATCAATATTAAATATAATGGACAATAACTTGGGGATCATTGCACAGAAAGCAGGGTTATATCAATATTAAATATAATGTATAATAACTGGGGATCATTGCAAAGATTGCCGGGTTATATCAATATTAAATAAAATGTATAATAACTGGGGATCATTGCAAAGATTGCAGGGTTATATCAATATTAAATATAATGTATAAAAACTTGGGGATCATTGGAAAGATTGCAGGGATATATCAATATTAAATATAATGTATAATAACTGGGGGATCATTGCAAAGAATGCAGGGTTACATCAATATTAAATATAATGTATAATAACTGGGGGATCATTGCAAAGATTGCAGGGTTATATCATCATTAAATATCATGTATAATAACTGGGGATCATTGCAAAGATTGCAGGGTTAAATCAATATTAAATATAATGTATAATAACTGGGGATCATTGCAAAGATTGCAGAGTTATATCAATATTAAATATAATGTATAATAACTGGGGATCATTGCTAAGATTGCAGGGTTATATCAATATTAAATATAATTTATAATAACTGGGGATCATTGCAAAGATTGCAGGGTTATATCAATATTAAATATAATGTATAATAACTGGGGATCATTGCAATAAATGCAGGGTTATATTAATATTAAATATCATGTATAATAACTGGGGATCATTGCAAAGATTGCAGGGTTATATCAATATTAAATATAATGTATAATAACTGGGGGATCATTGCACAGATTGCAGGGTTATATCAATATTAAATATAATGTATAATAACTGGAGATCATTGCAAAGATTGCAGGGTTATATCAATATTAAATATAATGTATAATAACTGGGGATCATTGCAAAGATTGCAGAGTTATATCAATATTAAATATAATGCATAATAACTGGGGGATCATTGCAAAGATTGACGGGTTATATCAATATTAAATATAATGTACAATAACTGGGGGATCATTGCAAAGATTGCAGGGTTATATCAATATTAAATATAATGTATAATAACTGGGGATCATTGCAATGATTGCAGGGTTATATCAATATTAAATATAATGTATAATACCTGGGGATCATTGCAAAGATTGCAGGGTTATATCAATATTAAATATAACGTATAATAACTGGGGATCATTGCAAAGATTGCAGGGTTATATCAATATTAAATATAATGTATAATAACTGGGGGATCATTGCACAGATTGCAGGGTTATATCAATATTAAATATAATGTATAATAACTGGACATCATTGCAAAGATTGCAGGGTTATATCAATATTAAATATAATGTATAATAACTGGGGATCATTGCAAAGATTGCAGAGTTATATCAATATTAAATATAATGTATAATAACTGGGGGATCATTGCAAAGATTGCCGGGTTATATCAATATTAAATATAATGTAAAATAACTGGGGGATCATTGCAAAGATTGCAGGGTTATATCAATATTAAATATAATGTATAATAACTGGGGATCATTGCAAAGATTGCAGGGTTATATCAATATTAAATATAATGTATAATAACTGGGGGATCATTGCACAGAATGCAGGGTTATATCAATATTAAATATAATGTATAATAACTGGAGATCATTGCAAAGATTGCAGGGTTATATCAATATTAAATATAATGTATAATAACTGGGGATCATTGCAAAGATTGCAGAGTTATATCAATATTAAATATAATGTATAATAACTGGGGGATCATTGCAAAGATTGCCGGGTTATATCAATATTAAATATAATGTAAAATAACTGGGGGATCATAATTCAAAGATTGCAGGGTTATATCAATATTAAATATAATTTATAATAACTGGGGATCATTGCCAAGATTGCAGGGTTATATCAATATTAAATATAATGTATAATAACTGGGGATCATTGCAAAGATTGCAGGGTTATATCAATATTAAATATAATGTATAATAACTGGGGATCATTGCAAAGATTGCAGGGTTATATCAATATTAAATATAATGTATAATAACTGGGCAACATTGCAAAGATTGCAGGGTTATATCAATATTAAATATAATGTATAATAACTGGGGATTATTGCTAAGATTCAGGGTTATATCCATATTAAATATAATTTATAATAACTGGGGATCATTGCAAAGATTGCAGGGTTATTCAATATTAAATATAATGTATAATAACTGGGGATCATTGCAATGATTGCAGGGTTATATTAATATTAAATATCATGCATAATAACTGGGGATCATTGCAAAGATTGCAGGGTTATATCAACATTAAATATAATGTATAATAACTGGGGATCATTGCAAAGATTGCAGGGTTATATCAATATTAAATATAATGTATAATAACTGGGGGATCATTGCACAGATTGAAGGGTTATATCAATATTAAATATAATGTATAATAACTGGAGATCATTGCAAAGATTGCAGGGTTATATCAATATTAAATATAATGTATAATAACTGGGGATCATTGCAAAGATTGCAGAGTTATATCAATATTAATTATAATATATAATAACTGGGGGATCATTGCAAAGATTGCCGGGTTATATCAATATTAAATATAATGTACAATAACTGGGGGATCATTGCAAAGATTGCAGGGTTATATCAATATTAAATATAATGTATAATAACTGGGGATCATTGCAAAGATTGCAGGGTTATATCAATATTAAATATAATGTATAATAACTGGGGATCATTGCAAAGATTGCAGGGTTATATCAATATTAAATATAACGTATAATAACTGGGGATCATTGCAAAGATTGCAGGGTTATATCAATATTAAATATAATGTATAATAACTGGGCATCATTGCAAAGATTGCAGGGTTATATCAATATTAATTATAATGTATAATAACTGGGGATCATTGCAAAGATTGCAGGGTGAGATCAATATTAAATATAATGTATCATAACTGGGGGATCATTGCAATGATTGCAGGGTTATATCAATATTAAATATAATGTATAATAACTTGGGGATCATTGCACAGATTGCAGGGTTATATCAATATTAAATATAATGTATAATAACTGGGGATCATTGCTAAGATTGCATGGTTATATCAATATTAAACATCATGCATAATAACTGGGGGATCATTGCAAAGATTCCAGGGTTATATCAATATTAAATATCATGTATAACAACTGGGGGATCAATGGAAAGATTGCAGGGTTATATCAATATTAAATATAATGTATAATAACTGGGGGATCATTGCAAAGATTGCAGGGTTATATCATCATTAAATATCATGTATAATAACTGGGGATCATTGCAAAGATTGCAGGGTTATATCAATATTAAATATAATGTGTAACAACTGGGGATCATTGCAAAGATTCTCGGGTTAAATCAATATTAAATATAATGTATAATAACTGGGGATCATTGCAAAGATTGCAGGGTTATATCAATATTAAATATAATGTATAATAACTGGGGATCATTGCAAAGATTGCAGGGTTATATCAATATTAAATATAATGTATAATAACTGGGGGATCATTGCAAAAATTGCCGGGTTATATCAATATTAAATATAATGTACAATAACTGGGGGATCATTGCAAAGATTGCAGGGTTATATCAATATTAAATATAATGTATAATAACTGGGGATCATTGCAAAGATTGCAGGGTTATATCAATATTAAATATAATGTATAATAACTGGGGATCATTGCAAAGATTGCAGGGTTATATCAATATTAAATATAACGTATAATCACTGGGGATCATTGCAAAGATTGCAGGGTTATATCAATATTAAATATAATGTATAATAACTGGGGATCATTGCAAAGATTGCAGGGTTATATCAATATTAAATATAATGTATAATAACTGGGGATCATTGCAAAGATTGCAGGGTGAGATCAATATTAAATATAATGTATCATAACTGGGGGATCATTGCAATGATTGCAGGGTTATAACAATATTAAATATAATGTATAATAACTGGAGAACATTGCAAACATTGCAGGGTTATATCAATATTAAATATAATGTATAATAACTGGGGATCATTGCAAAGATTGCAGGGTTATATCAACATTAAATATAATGTATAATAACTGGAGATCATTGCAAAGATTGCAGGGTTATATCAATATTAAATATAATGTATAATAACTGGGGATCATTGCAAAGATTGCAGGGTTATATCAATATTGAATATAATGTATAATAACTGGGGATCATTGCAAAGATTGCAGGGTTATATCAATATTAAATATAATGTAAATAACTCGGGATCATTGCAAAGATTGCAGGGTTATATCAATATTAAATATAATGTATAATAACTGGGGATCATTGCAAAGATTGCAGGGTTAAATCAATATTAAATATCATGTATAATAACTGGGGATCATTGCAAAGATTGCAGGGTTGTATCAATATTAAATATAATGTATAATAACTGGGGATCATTGCAAAGATTGCAGGGTGAGATCAATATTAAATATAATGTATAATAACTGGGGATCATTGCAAAGATTGCAGGGTTATATCAATATTAAATATAATGTATAATAACTGGGGATCATTGCAAAGATTGCAGGGTTATATCAATATTAAATATAATGTATAATAACTGGGGATCATTGCAAAGATTGCAGGGTTATATCAATATTGAATATCATGTATAATAACTGGGGATCATTGCAAAGATTGCAGGGTTATATCAATATTAAATATAATGTAAATAACTGGGGATCATTGCAAAGATTGCAGGGTTATATCAATATTAAATATAATGTATAATAACTGGGGATCATTGCAAAGATTGCAGGGTTAAATCAATATTGAATATCATGTATAATAACTGGGGATCATTGCAAAGATTGCAGGGTTGTATCAATATTAAATATAATGTATAATAACTGGGGATCATTGCAAAGATTGCAGTGTGATATCAATATTAAATATAATGTATAATAACTGGGGATCATTGCAAAGATTGCAGGGTTATATCAATATTAAATATAATGTATAATAACTGGGGATCATTGCAAAGATTGCAGGGTTATATCAATATTAAATATAATGTATAATAACTGGGGATCATTGCAAAGATTGCAGGGTTATATCAATATTAAATATAATGTATAATAAGTGGGGATCATTGCAAAGATTGCAGGGTGATATCAATATTAAATATAATGTATAATAACTGGGGATCATTGCAAAGATTGCAGGGTTATATCAACATTCAATATAATGTATAATAACTGGGGATCATTGCAAAGTTTGCAGGGTTATATCAATATTAAATATAATGTATAATAACTGGGGGATCATTGCAAAGATTCTCGGGTTATATCAATATTAAATATAATGTATAGTAACTGGGGATCATTGCAAAGATTGCAGGGTTATATCAATATTAAATATAATGTAAATAACTGGGGATCATTGAAAAGATTGCAGGGTTATATCAAAATTAAATATAATGGATAATAACTGGGGGATCATTGCAAAGATTGCAGGGTTATATCAATATTAAATATAATGTATAATAACTGGGGATCATTGCTAAGTTTGCAGGGTTATATCAATATTAAATTTAATGTATAATAACTGGGTGATCATTGCAAAAATTGCAGGGTTATATCAATATTAAATATAATGTATAATAACTGGGGATCATTGCAAAGATTGCAGGGTTATATCAATATTAAATATAATGTATAATAACTGGGGGATCATTGCAAAGATTGCAGGGTTATATCATCATTAAATATCATGTATAATAACTGGGGATCATTGCAAAGATTGCAGGGTTATATCAATATTAAATATAATGTGTAACAACTGGGGATCATTGCAAAGATTCTCGGGTTAAATCAATATTAAATATAATGTATAATAACTGGGGATCATTGCAAAGATTGCAGGGTTATATCAATATTAAATATAATGTAAATAACTGGGGATCATTGCAAAGATTGCAGGGTTATATCAAAATTAAATATAATGTATAATAACTGGGGGATCATTGCAAAGATTGCAGGGTTATATCAATATTAAATATAATGTATAATAACTGGGGATCATTGCTCAGATTGCAGGGTTATATCAATATTAAATATAATTTATAATAACTGGGGATCATTGCAAAGATTGCAGGGTTATATCAATATTAAATATAATGTATAATAACTGGGGATCATTGCAATGATTGCAGGGTTATATTAATATTAAATATCATGTATAAAACTGGGGATCATTGCAAAGATTACAGGGTTATATCAACATTAAATATAATGTATAATAACTGGGGATCATTGCAAAGATTGCAGGGTTGTATCAATATTAAATATAATGTATAACAACTGGGGGATCATTGCACAGATTGCAGGGTTATATCAATATTAAATATAATGTATAATAACTTGGGATCATTGCAAAGATTGCACGGTTATATCAATATTCAATATAATGTACAACAACTGGGCATCATTGCAAAGATTGTAGGGTTATATCAACATTAAATATAATGTATAATAACTGGGGATCATTGCAAAGATTGCAGGGTTATATCAACATTAAATATAATGTATAACAACTGGGGATCATTGCAAAGATTGCAGGGTTATATCAATATTAAATATAATGTATAACAACTGGGGGATCATTGCAAAGATTGCAGGTTTATATCAATATTAAATATAATGTATAATAACTGGGGGATCATTGCAAAGATTGCAGGGTTATATCAATATTAAATATAATGTAAAATAACTGGGGGATCATTGCAAAGATTGCAGGGTTATATCAACATTAAATATCATGTATAATGTCAGTGGATCATTGCAAAGATTGCAGGGTTATATCAATATCAAATATAATGTATAATAACTGGGGATCATTGCAAAGATTGTCGGGTTAAATCAATATTAAATATAATGTATAATAACTGGGGATCATTGCAAAGATTGCAGGGTTATATCAATATTCAATATAATGTAAATAACTGGGGATCATTGCAAAGATTGCAGGGTTATATCAATATTAAATATAATGTATAATAACTGGGGATGATTGCAAAGATTGCAGGGTTATATCAATATTAAATATAATGTATAATAACTGGGGGATCATTGCAAAGATTGCAGGGTTATATCAATAATAAATATAATTTATAATTACTGGGGATCATTGCAAAGATTGCAGGGTTATATCAATATTAAATATAATGTATAATAACTGGGGATCATTGCCAAGATTGCAGGGTTATTTCAATATTAAATTTCATGCATAATAACTGGGGGATCATTGCAAAGATTGCAGGGTGATATCAATATTAAATATAATGTATAACAACTGGGGGATCATTGCAAAGATTGCAGGGTTATATCAATGTTAAATATAATGTAAATAACTGGGGATCATTGCAAAGATTGCAGGGTTATATCAATATTAAATATAATGTATAATAACTGGGGATCATTGCAAAGATTGCAGGGTTATATCAATGTTAAATATAATGTATAATAACTGGGGGATCATTGCAAAGATTGCAGGGTTATATCAATATTAAATATAATGTATAATAACTGGGGATCATTGCAAAGATTGCAGGGTTATATCAATATTAAATATAATGTATAATAACTGGGGATCATTGCAAAGATTGCAGGGTTATATCAATATTAAATATAATGTATAATAACTAGGGATCATTGCAAAGATTGCAGTGTTATATCAATATTAAATATAATGGACAATAACTTGGGGATCATTGCACAGATAGCAGGGTTATATCAATATTAAATATAATGTATAACAACTGGGGATCATTGCAAAGATTGCAGGGTTATATCAATATTAAATATAATGTATAATAACTGGGGATCATTGCAAAGATTGCAGGGTTATATCAATATTAAATATAATGTATAATAACTTGGGGATCATTGCACAGATTGCAGGGTTATATCAATATTAAATTTTATGCATAATAACTGGGGATCATTGCTAAGATTGCAGGGTTATATCAATATTAAATATAATGTGTAACAACTGGGGATCATTGCAAAGATTCTCGGGTTAAATCAATATTAAATATAATGTATAATAACTGGGGATCATTGCTAAGATTGCAGGGTTATATCAATATTAAATATAATTTATAATAACTGGGGATCATTGCAAAGATTGCAGGGTTATATCAACATTAAATATAATGTATAATAACTGGGGATCATTGCAAAGATTGCAGGGTTATATCAATATTAAATATAATGTATAATAACTGGGGGATCATTGCACAGATTGCAGGGTTATATCAATATTAAATATAATGGAAAATAACTGGACATCATTGCAAAGATTGCAGCGTTATATCAATATTAAATATAATGTATAATAACTGGGGATCATTGCAAAGATTGCAGGGTTATATCAATATTAAATATAATGTATAATAACTGGGGGATCATTGCAAAGATTGCTGGGTTATATCAATATTAAATATAATGTACAATAACTGGGGGATCATTGCAAAGATTGCAGGGTTATATCAATAGTAAAAATAATGTGTAATAACTGGGGATCATTGCAAAGATTGCAGGGTTATATCAATATTAAATATAATGTATAATAACTGGGGATCATTGCAAAGATTGCAGGGTTATATCAATATTAAATATAACGTATAATAACTGGGGATCATTGCAAAGATTGCAGGGTTATATCAATATTAAATATAATGTATAATAACTGGGGATCATTGCAAAGATTGCAGGGTTATATCAATATTAAATATAATGTATAATAACTGGGGATCACTGCAAAGATTGCAGGGTGAGATCAATATTAAATATAATGTATCATAACTGGGGGATCATTGCAATGATTGCAGGGTTATATCAATATTAAATATAATGTATAATAACTTGGGGATCATTGCACAGATTGCAGGGTGAAATCAATATTAAATATAATGTATAATAACTGGGGGATCATTGGAAAGATTGCAGGGTTATATCAATATTAAATATAATGTATAATAACTGGGGGATCATTGCAAAGATTGCAGGGTTATATCAATATTAAATATAATGTATAATAACTGGGGGATCATTGCAAAGATTGCAGGGTTATATCATCATTAAATATCATGTATAATAACTGGGGATCATTGCAAAGATTGCAGGGTTATATCAATATTAAATATAATATGTAACAACTGGGGATCATTGCAAAGATTCTCGGGTTAAATCAATATTAAATATAATGTATAATAACTGGGGATCATTGCAAAGATTGCAGGGTTATATCAATATTAAATATAATGTATAATAACTGGGGATCATTGCTAAGATTGCAGGGTTATATCAATATTAAATATAATTTATAATAACTGGGGATCATTGCAATGATTGCAGGGTTATATCAATATTAAATATAATGTATAATAACTGGGGATCATTGCAATGATTGCAGTGTGATATTAATATTAAATATCATGTATAATAACTGGGGATCATTGCAAAGATTGCAGGGTTATATCAACATTAAATATAATGTATAATAACTGGGGATCATTGCAAAGATTGCAGGGTTATATCAATATTAAATATAATGTATAATAACTGGGGGATCATTGCACAGATTGCAGGGTTATATCAATATTAAATATAATGTATAATAACTGGAGATCATTGCAAAGATTGCAGGGTTATATCAATATTAAATATAATGTATAATAACTGGGGATCATTGCAAAGATTGCAGGGTTATATCAATATTAAATATAATGTATAATAACTGGGGGATCATTGCAAAGATTGCCGGGTTATATCAATATTAAATATAATGTACAATAACTGGGGGATCATTGCAAAGATTGCAGGGTTATATCAATATTAAATATAATGTATAATAACTGGGGATCATTGCAAAGATTGCAGGGTTATATCAATATTAAATATAACGTATAATAACTGGGGATCATTGCAAAGATTGCAGGGTTATATCAATATTAAATATAATGTATAATAACTGGGGATCATTGCAAAGATTGCAGGGTTATATCAATATTAAATATAATGTATAATAACTGGGGATCATTGCAAAGATTGCAGGGTGAGATCAATATTAAATATAATGTATCATAACTGGGGGATCATTGCAATGATTGCAGGGTTATATCAATATTAAATATAATGTATAATAAGTGGGGATCATTGCAAAGATTGCAGGGTGATATCAATATTAAATATAATGTGTAATAACTGAGCGATAATTGCAAAGATTGCAGGGTTATATCAATATTAAATATAATGTGTAATAACTGAGCGATCATTGCAAAGATTGCAGGGTTATATCAATATTAAATATAATGTATAATAACTGGGGATCATTGCAAAGATTGCAGGGTTATATCAACATTAAATATAATGTATAATAACTGGAGATCATTGCAAAGATTGCAGGGTTGTATCAATATTAAATATAATGTATAATAACTGGGGATCATTGCAAAGATTGCAGGGTTATATCAATATTGAATATAATGTATAATAACTGGGGATCATTACAAAGATTGCAGGGTTATATCAATATTAAATATAATGTAAATAACTGGGGATCATTGCAAAGATTGCAGGGTTATATCAATATTAAATATAATGTATAATAACTGGGGATCATTCAAAAGATTGCAGGCTGGTATCACTATTAAATATAATGTATAATAACTTGGGGATCATTGCACAGATTGCAGGGTTATATCAATATTAAATATAATGTATAATAACTGGGGATCATTGCTAAGTTTGCAGGGTTATATCAATATTAAATTTAATGTATAATAACTGGGTGATCATTGCAAAGATTGCAGGGTTATATCAATATTAAATATAATGTATAATAACTGGGGATCATTGCAAAGATTGCAGGGTTATATCAATATTAAATATAATGTATAATAACTGGGGGATCATTGCAAAGATTGCAGGGTTATATCATCATTAAATATCATGTATAATAACTGGGGATCATTGCAAAGATTGCAGGGTTATATCAATATTAAATATAATGTGTAACAACTGGGGATCATTGCAAAGATTCTCGGGTTAAATCAATATTAAATATAATGTATAATAACTGGGGATCATTGCAAAGATTGCAGGGTTATATCAATATTAAATATAATGTAAATAACTGGGGATCATTGCAAAGATTGCAGGGTTATATCAAAATTAAATATAATGTATAATAACTGGGGGATCATTGCAAAGATTGCAGGGTTATATCAATATTAAATATAATGTATAATAACTGGGGATCATTGCTCAGATTGCAGGGTTATATCAATATTAAATATAATGTATAATAACTGGGGGTCATTGCAAAGATTGCAGGGTTATATCAATATTAAATATAATGTATAATAACTGGGGATCATTACAATGATTGCAGGGTTATATTAATATTAAATATCATGTATAAAACTGGGGATCATTGCAAAGATTGCAGGGTTATATCAACATTAAATATAATGTATAATAACTGGGGATCATTGCAAAGATTGCAGGGTTGTATCAATATTAAATATAATGTATAACAACTGGGGGATCATTGCACAGATTGCAGGGTTATATCAATATTAAATATAATGTATAATAACTTGGGATCATTGCAAAGATTGCACGGTTATATCAATATTCAATATAATGTACAACAACTGGGCATCATTGCAAAGATTGTAGGGTTATATCAACATTAAATATAATGTATAATAACTGGGGATCATTGCAAAGATTGCAGGGTTATATCAACATTAAATATAATGTATAACAACTGGGGATCATTGCAAAGATTGCAGGGTTATATCAATATTAAATATAATGTATAACAACTGGGGGATCATTGCAAAGATTGCAGGTTTATATCAATATTAAATATAATGTATAATAACTGGGGGATCATTGCAAAGATTGCAGGGTTATATCAATATTAAATATAATGTAAAATAACTGGGGGATCATTGCAAAGATTGCAGGGTTATATCAACATTAAATATCATGTATAATGTCAGTGGATCATTGCAAAGATTGCAGGGTTATATCAATATCAAATATAATGTATAATAACTGGGGATCATTGCAAAGATTGTCGGGTTAAATCAATATTAAATATAATGTATAATAACTGGGGATCATTGCAAAGATTGCAGGGTTATATCAATATTCAATATAATGTAAATAACTGGGGATCATTGCAAAGATTGCAGGGTTATATCAATATTAAATATAATGTATAATAACTGGGGATGATTGCAAAGATTGCAGGGTTATATCAATATTAAATATAATGTATAATAACTGGGGGATCATTGCAAAGATTGCAGGGTTATATCAATAATAAATATAATTTATAATTACTGGGGATCATTGCAAAGATTGCAGGGTTATATCAATATTAAATATAATGTATAATAACTGGGGATCATTGCCAAGATTGCAGGGTTATTTCAATATTAAATTTCATGCATAATAACTGGGGGATCATTGCAAAGATTGCAGGGTGATATCAATATTAAATATAATGTGTAACAACTGGGGGATCATTGCAAAGATTGCAGGGTTATATCAATGTTAAATATAATGTAAATAACTGGGGATCATTGCAAAGATTCCAGGGTTATATCAATATTAAATATAATGTATAATAACTGGGGATCATTGCAAAGATTGCAGGGTTATATCAATGTTAAATATAATGTATAATAACTGGGGGATCATTGCAAAGATTGCAGGGTTATATCAATATTAAATATAGTGTATAATAACTGGGGATCATTGCAAAGATTGCAGGGTTATATCAATATTAAATATAATGTATAATAACTGGGGATCATTGCAAAGATTGCAGGGTTATATCAATATTAAATATAATGTATAATAACTAGGGATCATTGCAAAGATTGCAGTGTTATATCAATATTAAATATAATGGACAATAACTTGGGGATCATTGCACAGATAGCAGGGTTATATCAATATTAAATATAATGTATAACAACTGGGGATCATTGCAAAGATTGCAGGGTTATATCAATATTAAATATAATGTATAATAACTGGGGGATCATTGCAAAGATTGCAGGGTTATATCAATATTAAATATAATGTATAATAACTTGGGGATCATTGCACAGATTGCAGGGTTATATCAATATTAAATTTTATGTATAATAACTGGGGATCATTGCTAAGATTGCAGGGTTATATCAATATTAAATATAATGTGTAACAACTGGGGATCATTGCAAAGATTCTCGGGTTAAATCAATATTAAATATAATGTATAATAACTGGGGATCATTGCTAAGATTGCAGGGTTATATCAATATTAAATATAATTTATAATAACTGGGGATCATTGCAAAGATTGCAGGGTTATATCAACATTAAATATAATGTATAATAACTGGGGATCATTGCAAAGATTGCAGGGTTATATCAATATTTAATATAATGTATAATAACTGGGGGATCATTGCACAGATTGCAGGGTTATATCAATATTAAATATAATGGAAAATAACTGGACATCATTGCAAAGATTGCAGGGTTATATCAATATTAAATATAATGTATAATAACTGGGGATCATTGCAAAGATTGCAGGGTTATATCAATATTAAATATAATGTATAATAACTGGGGGATCATTGCAAAGATTGCTGGGTTATATCAATATTAAATATAATGTACAATAACTGGGGGATCATTGCAAAGATTGCAGGGTTATATCAATAGTAAAAATAATGTATAATAACTGGGGATCATTGCAAAGATTGCAGGGTTATATCAATATTAAATATAATGTATAATAACTGGGGATCATTGCAAAGATTGCAGGGTTATATCAATATTAAATATAACGTATAATAACTGGGGATCATTGCAAAGATTGCAGGGTTATATCAATATTAAATATAATGTATAATAACTGGGGATCATTGCAAAGATTGCAGGGTTATATCAATATTAAATATAATGTATAATAACTGGGGATCACTGCAAAGATTGCAGGGTGAGATCAATATTAAATATAATGTATCATAACTGGGGGATCATTGCAATGATTGCAGGGTTATATCAATATTAAATATAATGTATAATAACTTGGGGATCATTGCACAGATTGCAGGGTGAAATCAATATTAAATATAATGTATAATAACTGGGGGATCATTGGAAAGATTGCAGGGTTATATCAATATTAAATATAATGTATAATAACTGGGGGAGCATTGCAAAGATTGCAGGGTTATATCAAGATTAAATATAATGTATAATAACTGGGGGATCATTGCAAAGATTGCAGGGTTATATCATCATTAAATATCATGTATAATAACTGGGGATCATTGCAAAGATTGCAGGGTTATATCAATATTAAATATAATATGTAACAACTGGGGATCATTGCAAAGATTCTCGGGTTAAATCAATATTAAATATAATGTATAATAACTGGGGATCATTGCAAAGATTGCAGGGTTATATCAATATTAAATATAATGTATAATAACTGCGGATCATTGCTAAGATTGCAGGGTTATATCAATATTAAATATAATTTATAATAACTGGGGATCATTGCAATGATTGCAGGGTTATATCAATATTAAATATAATGTATAATAACTGGGGATCATTGCAATGATTGCAGTGTGATATTAATATTAAATATCATGTATAATAACTGGGGATCATTGCAAAGATTGCAGGGTTATATCAACATTAAATATAATGTATAATAACTGGGGATCATTGCAAAGATTGCAGGGTTATATCAATATTAAATATAATGTATAATAACTGGGGGATCATTGCACAGATTGCAGGGTTATATCAATATTAAATATAATGTATAATAACTGGAGATCATTGCAAAGATTGCAGGGTTATATCAATATTAAATATAATGTATAATAACTGGGGATCATTGCAAAGATTGCAGGGTTATATCAATATTAAATATAATGTATAATAACTGGGGGATCATTGCAAAGATTGCCGGGTTATATCAATATTAAATATAATGTACAATAACTGGGGGATCATTGCAAAGATTGCAGGGTTATATCAATATTAAATATAATGTATAATAACTGGGGATCATTGCAAAGATTGCAGGGTTATATCAATATTAAATATAACGTATAATAACTGGGGATCATTGCAAAGATTGCAGGGTTATATCAATATTAAATATAATGTATAATAACTGGGGATCATTGCAAAGATTGCAGGGTTATATCAATATTAAATATAATGTATAATAACTGGGGATCATTGCAAAGATTGCAGGGTGAGATCAATATTAAATATAATGTATCATAACTGGGGGATCATTGCAATGATTGCAGGGTTATATCAATATTAAATATAATGTATAATAAGTGGGGATCATTGCAAAGATTGCAGGGTGATATCAATATTAAATATAATGTGTAATAACTGAGCGATAATTGCAAAGATTGCAGGGTTATATCAATATTAAATATAATGTGTAATAACTGAGCGATCATTGCAAAGATTGCAGGGTTATATCAATATTAAATATAATGTATAATAACTGGGGATCATTGCAAAGATTGCAGGGTTATATCAACATTAAATATAATGTATAATAACTGGAGATCATTGCAAAGATTGCAGGGTTGTATCAATATTAAATATAATGTATAATAACTGGGGATCATTGCAAAGATTGCAGGGTTATATCAATATTGAATATAATGTATAATAACTGGGGATCATTGAAAAGATTGCAGGCTTGTATCACTATTAAATATAATGTATAATAACTTGGGGATCATTGCACAGATTGCAGGGTTATATCAATATTAAATATAATGTATAATAACTGGGGATCATTGCAAAGATTGCATGGTTATATCAATATTAAATATAATGTATAATAACTGGGGGATCATTGCAAAGATTGCCGGGTTATATCAATATTAAATATCATGTACAATAACTGGGGGATCATTGCATAGATTGCAGGTTTATATCAATATTAAATATAACGTATAATAACTGGGGGATCATTGCAAAGATTGCAGGGTTATATCAATATTATATATAATGTATAATATCTGGAGATCATTGCAAAGATTGCAGGGTTATATCAATATTAAATATAATGTATCACAACTGGAGATCATTGCAAAGATTGCAGGGTTATCTCAAAATTAAATATAATGTATAATAACTGGGGATGATTGCAAAGATTGCCGGGTTATATCAATGTTAAATGTAATGTATCACAAGTGGGGATCATTGCAAAGATTGCAGGGTGATATCAATATTAAATATAATGTGTAATAACTGAGCGATAATTGCAAAGATTGCAGGGTTATATCAATATTAAATATAATGTATAATAACTGGGGATCATTGCAAAGATTGCAGGGTTATATCAATATTAAATATAATGTATAATAACTGGGGATCATTGCAAAGATTGCAGGGTTATATCAATATTAAATATGATGTATAATAATTGGGGGATCATTGCAAAGATTGCAGGGTTATATCAATATTAAATATAATGTATAATAACTGGGGGATCATTGCAAAGATTGCAGGGTTATATCAATATTAAATATAATGTATAATAACTGGGGGATCTTTGCAAAGATTGCAGGGTTATATCAACATTCAATATAATGTATAATAACTGGGGATCATTGCAAAGTTTGCAGGGTTATATCAATATTAAATATAATGTATAATAACTGGGGGATCATTGCAAAGATTGCCGGGTTGTATCAATATTAAATATAATGTATAATAACTGGGGGATCATTGCATAGATTGCAGGGTTATATCAATATTAAATATAACGTATAATAACTGGGGATCATTGCAAAGATTGCAGGGTTATATCAATATTAAATATAATGTATAATAACTGGGGATTATTGCAAAGATTGACGGGTTATATCAATATTAAATATAATGTATAATAACTGGGGGATCATTGCATAGATTGCAGGGTTATATCAATATTAATTATAACTTATAATAACTGGGGATCATTGCAAAGATTGCAGGGTTATATCAATATTAAATATAATGGAAATAAATGGGGGTCATTGCAAAGATTGCAGGGTTATATCAATATTAAATATAATGTATAATAACTGGGGATCATTGCAAAGATTGTCGGGTTAAATCAATATGAAATATAATGTATAATAACTGGGGATCATTGCAAAGATTGCAGGGTTATATCAATATTAAATATAATGTATAATAACTGGGGATCATTGCAAAGATTGACGGGTTAAATCAATATTAAATATCATGTATAATAACTGGGGATCATTGCAAAGATTGCAGGGTTATATCAATATTAAATATAATGTATAATAACTGGGGATCATTGCAAAGATTGCAGGGTTAAATCAATATTAAATATAATGTATAATAACTGGGGATCATTGCAAAGATTGCAGGGATATATCAATATTAAATATAATGTATAATAAGTTGGGATCATTGCAAAGATTGCAGGGTGATATCAATATTAAATATAATGTATAATAACTGGGGATCATTGCAAAGATTGCAGGGTTATATCAATATTAAATATAATGTATAATAACTGGGGATCATTGCAAAGATTGCAGGGTTATATCAATATTAAATATAATGTATAATAACTGGGGATCATTGCAAAGATTGCAGGGTTGTATCAATATTAAATATAATGTATAATAAGTGGGGATCATTGCAAAGATTGCAGGGTGATATCAATATTAAATATAATGTATAATAACTGGGGGATCATTGCAAAGATTGCAGGGTTATATCAATATTAAATATAATGTATAATAACTGGGGATCATTGCAAAGATTGCAGGTTGATATCAATATTAAATATGATGTATAATAACTGAGAGATCATTGCAAAGATTGCAGGTTTATATCAATATTAAATATAATGTATAATAACTGGGGATCATTGCCACGATTGAAGGGTTATATCAATATTAAATATGATGTATAATAATTGGGGGATCATTGCAAAGATTGCAGGGTGATATCAACATTCAATATAATGTATAATAATTGGGGATCATTGCAAAGTTTGCAGGGTTATATCAATATTAAATATAATGTATAATAACTGGGGGATCATTGCAAAGATTGCAGGGTGATATCAATATTAAATATAATGTACAATAACTGGGGGATCATTGCATAGATTGCAGGGATATATCAATATTAAAGATAACGTATAATAACTGGGGATCATTGCAAAGATTGCAGGGTTATATCAATATTAAATATAATGTATAATAACTGGGGGTCATTGCAAAGATTGCAGGGTTATATCAATATTAAATATAATGTATAATAACTGGGGATCATTGCAAAGATTGTCGGGTTAAATCAATATGAAATATAATGTAAAATAACTGGGGATCATTGCAAAGATTGCAGGGTTATAACAATATTAAATATAATGTATAATAACTGGGGATCATTGCAAAGATTGTCGGGTTAAATCAATATTAAACATATTGTATGATAACTGGGGATCATTGCAAAGATTGCAGGGTTATATCAATATTAAATATAATGTACAATAACTGGGGATCATTGCAAAGATTGCAGGGTTAAATCAATATTAAATATAATGTATAATAACTGGGGATCATTGCAAAGATTGCAGGGTTATATCAATATTAAATATAATGTATAATAAGTTGGGATCATTGCAAAGATTGCAGGGTGATATCAATATTAAATATAATGTATAATAACTGGGGATCATTGCAAAGATTGCAGGGTTATATCAATATTAAATATAATGTATAATAACTGGGCATCATTGCAAAGATTGCAGGGTTATATCAATATCAAACATAATGTATAATAACTGGGGATCATTGCAAAGATTGCAGGGTTATATCAATATTAAATATAATGTATAATAAGTGGGGATCATTGCAAAGATGGCAGGGTGATATCAATATTAAATATAATGTATAATGACTGGGCATCATTGCAAAGAGCGCAGGGTTATATCAATATTAAATATAATGTATAATAACTGGGGATCATTGCAAAGATTGCAGGGTTATATCAATATTAAATATAATGTACAATAACTGGGGGATCATTGCATAGCTTGCAGGGTTATATCAATATTAAATATAACGTATAATAACTGGGGATCATTGCAAAGATTGCAGGGTTATATCAATATTAAATATAATGTATAATAACTGGGGGTCATTGCAAAGATTGCAGGGTTATATCAATATTAAATATAATGTATAATAACTGGGGATCATTGCAAAGATTGTCGGGTTAAATCAATATGAAATATAATGTATAATAACTGGGGATCATTGCAAAGATTGCAGGGTTATATCAATATTAAATATAATGTACAATAACTTGGGATCATTGCAAAGATTGTCGGGTTAAATCAATATTAAATATCATGTATAATAACTGGGGATCATTGCAAAGATTGCAGGGTTATATCAATATTAAATATAATGTATAATAACTGGGGTTCATTGCAAAGATTGCAGGGTTAGATCAATATTAAATATAATGTATAATAACTGGGGATCATTGCAAAGATTGCAGGGTTATATCAATATTAAATATAATGTATAATAAGTTGGGATCATTGCAAAGATTGCAGGGTGATATCAATATTAAATGTAATGTATAATAACTGGGGATCATTGCAAAGATTGCAGGGTTATATCAATATTAAATATAATGTATAATAACTGGGGATCATTGCACAGATTGCAGGGTTATATCAATATTAAATATAATGTATAATAACTGGGGATCATTGCAAAGATTGCAGGGTTATATCAATATTAAATATAATGTATAATAAGTGGGGATCATTGCAAAGATTGCAGGGTGATATCAATATTAAATATAATGTATAATAACTGGGGATCATTGCAAAGATTGCAGGGTTATATCAATATTAATTATAATGTATAATAACTGGGGATCATTGCAAAGATTGCAGGGTTATATCAATATTAAATATAATGTATAATAACTGAGAGATCATTGCAAAGATTGCAGGGTTATATCAATATTAAATATAATGTATAATAACTGGGGATCATTGCAAAGATTGCAGGGTTATATCAATATTAAAAATGATGTATAATAATTGGGGGATCATTGCAAAGATTGCAGGGTTATATCAATATTAAATATAATGTATAATAACTGGGGGATCATTGCAAAGATTGCAGGGTTATATCAATATTAAATATAATGTATAATAACTGGGGGATCATTGCAAAGATTGCAGGGTTATATCAACATTCAATATAATGTATAATAACTGGGGATCATTGCAAAGTTTGCAGGGTTATATCAATATTAAATATAATGTATAATAACTGGGGGATCATTGCAAAGATTGCCGGGTTATATCAATATTAAATATAATGTACAATAACTGGGGGATCATTGCATAGATTGCAGGGATATATCAATATTAAATATAACGTATAATAACTGGAGATCATTGCAAAGATTGCAGGGTTATATCAATATTAAATATAATGTATAATAACTGGGGGTCATTGCAAAGATTGCAGGGTTATATCAATATTAAATATAATGTATAATAACTGGGGATCATTGCAAAGATTGTCGGGTTAAATCAATATGAAATATAATGTATAATAACTGGTGATCATTGCAAAGATTGCAGGGTTATATCAATATTAAATATAATGTATAATAACTGGGGATCATTGCAAAGATTGTCGGGTTAAATCAATATGAAATATAATGTATAATAACTGGGAATCATTGCAAAGATTGCAGGGTTATATCAATATTAAATATAATGTATAATTACTGGGGATCATTGCAAAGATTGCAGGGTTAAATCAATATTAAATATAATGTATAATAACTGGGGATCATTGCAAAGATTGCAGGGTTATATCAATATTAAATATAATGTATAATAAGTGGGGATCATTGCAAAGATTGCAGGGTGATATCAATATTAAATATAATGTATAATGACTGGGGATCATTGCAAAGAGTGCAGGGTGATATCAATAATAAATATAATGTATAATAACTGGGGATCATTGCAAAGATTGCAGGGTTATATCAATATTAAGTATAATGTATAATAACTAGTGGATCATTGCAAAGATTGCAGGGTTATATCAATATTAAATACAATGTATAAGAACTGGGGGATCATTGCAAAGATTGCAGGGTTATATCAATATTAAATATAATGTATAATAACTGGAGATCATTGCAAAGATTGCAGGGTTATATCAATATTAAATATAATGTATAATAACTGGAGATCATTGCAAAGATTGCAGGGTTATATCAATATTAAAAATGATGTATAATAATTGGGGGATCATTGCAAAGATTGCAGGGTTATATCAATATTAAATATAATTTATAATAACTGGGGGATCATTGCAAAGATTGCAGGGTTATATCAATATTAAATATAATGTATAATAACTGGGGGATCATTGCAAAGATTGCAGGGTTATATCAACATTCAATATAATGTATAATAACTGGGGATCATTGCAAAGTTTGCAGGGTTATATCAATATTAAATATAATGTATAATAACTGGGGGATCATTGCAAAGATTGCCGGGTTATATCAATATTAAATATAATGTACAATAACTGGGGGATCATTGCATAGATGGCAGGGATATATCAATATTAAATATAACGTATAATAACTGGGGATCATTGCAAAGATTGCAGGGTTATATCAATATTAAATATAATGTATAATAACTGGGGGTCATTGCAAAGATTGCAGGGTTATATCAATATTAAATATAATGTATAATAACTGGGGATCATTGCAAAGATTGTCAGGTTAAATCAATATGAAATATAATGTATAATAACTGGTGATCATTGCAAAGATTGCAGGGTTATATCAATTTTAAATATAATGTATAATAACTGGGGATCATTGCAAAGATTGTCGGGTTAAATCAATATTAAATATAATGTATAATAACTGGGAATCATTGCAAAGATTGCAGGGTTATATCAATATTATATATAATGTATAATAACTGGGGATCATTGCAAAGATTGCAGCGTTAAATCAATATTAAATATAATGTATAATAACTGGGGATCATTGCAAAGATTGCAGGGTTATATCAATATTAAATATAATGTATAATAAGTGGGGATCATTGCAAAGATTGCAGGGTGACATCAATATTAAATATAATGTATAATGACTGGGGATCATTGCAAAGAGTGCAGGGTGATATCAATATTAAATATAATGTATAATAACTGGGGATCATTGCAAAGATTGCAGGGTTATATCAATATTAAGTATAATGTATAATAACTGGGGGATCATTGCAAAGATTGCAGGGTTATATCAATATTAAATACAATGTATAATAACTGGGGGATCATTGCAAAGATTGCAGGGTTACATCAATATTAAATATAATGTATAATAACTGGAGATCATTGCAAAGATTGCAGGGTTATATCAATATTAAATATAATGTATAATAACTGGGAGATCATTGCAAAGATTGCAGGGTTATATCAATGTTAAATATAATGTATAATAACTGGGGGATCATTGCAAAGATTGCAGGGTTATATCAATATTAAATATAATGTATAATAACTGGGGGATCATTGCAAAGATTGCAGGGTTATATCAACATTCAATATAATGTATAATAACTGGGGATCATTGCAAAGTTTGCAGGGTTATATCAATATTAAATATAATGTATAATAACTGGGGGATCATTGCAAAGATTGCCGGGTTATATCAATATTAAATATAATGTACAATAACTGGGGGATCATTGCATAGATGGCAGGGATATATCAATATTAAATATAACGTATAATAACTGGGGATCATTGCAAAGATTGCAGGGTTATATCAATATTAAATATAATGTATAATAACTGGGGGTCATTGCAAAGATTGCAGGGTTATATCAATATTAAATATAATGTATAATAACTGGGGATCATTGCAAAGATTGTCAGGTTAAATCAATATGAAATATAATGTATAATAACTGGTGATCATTGCAAAGATTGCAGGGTTATATCAATTTTAAATATAATGTATAATAACTGGGGATCATTGCAAAGATTGTCGGGTTAAATCAATATTAAATATAATGTATAATAACTGGGAATCATTGCAAAGATTGCAGGGTTATATCAATATTATATATAATGTATAATAACTGGGGATCATTGCAAAGATTGCAGCGTTAAATCAATATTAAATATAATGTATAATAACTGGGGATCATTGCAAAGATTGCAGGGTTATATCAATATTAAATATAATGTATAATAAGTGGGGATCATTGCAAAGATTGCAGGGTGATATCAATATTAAATATAATGTATAATGACTGGGGATCATTGCAAAGAGTGCAGGGTGATATCAATATTAAATATAATGTATAATAACTGGGGATCATTGCAAAGATTGCAGGGTTATATCAATATTAAGTATAATGTATAATAACTGGGGGATCATTGCAAAGATTGCAGGGTTATATCAATATTAAATACAATGTATAATAACTGGGGGATCATTGCAAAGATTGCAGGGTTACATCAATATTAAATATAATGTATAATAACTGGAGATCATTGCAAAGATTGCAGGGTTATATCAATATTAAATATAATGTATAATAACTGGGAGATCATTGCAAAGATTGCAGGGTTATATCAATGTTAAATATAATGTATAATAACTGGGGGATCATTGCAAAGATTGCAGGGTTATATCAATATTAAATATAATGTATAATAACTGGGGGATCATTGCAAAGATTGAAGAGTTATATCAATATTAAATATAATGTATAATAACTGGGGATCATTGCATAGATTGCAGGGTTATATCAATATTGAATATAATGTATCATAACTGGGGATCATTGCAAAGATTGCAGGGTTACATCAATATTAAATATAATGTATAATAACTGGGGGTCATTGCAAAGATTGCAGGGTTATATCAATATTAAATATAATGTATAATAACTGGGGATCATTGCAAAGATTGTCGGGTTAAATCAATATGAAATATAATGTATAATAACTGGTGATCATTGCAAAGATTGCAGGGTTATATCAATTTTAAATATAATGTATAATAACTGGGGATCATTGCAAAGATTGTCGGGTTAAATCAATATTAAATATAATGTATAATAACTGGGAATCATTGCAAAGATTGCAGGGTTATATCAATATTATATATAATGTATAATAACTGGGGATCATTGCAAAGATTGCAGCGTTAAATCAATATTAAATATAATGTATAATAACTGGGGATCATTGCAAAGATTGCAGGGTTATATCAATATTAAATATAATGTATAATAAGTGGGGATCATTGCAAAGATTGCAGGGTGATATCAATATTAAATATAATGTATAATGACTGGGGATCATTGCAAAGAGTGCAGGGTGATATCAATATTAAATATAATGTATAATAACTGGGGATCATTGCAAAGATTGCAGGGTTATATCAATATTAAGTATAATGTATAATAACTGGGGGATCATTGCAAAGATTGCAGGGTTATATCAATATTAAATACAATGTATAATAACTGGGGGATCATTGCAAAGATTGCAGGGTTACATCAATATTAAATATAATGTATAATAACTGGAGATCATTGCAAAGATTGCAGGGTTATATCAATATTAAATATAATGTATAATAACTGGGAGATCATTGCAAAGATTGCAGGGTTATATCAATGTTAAATATAATGTATAATAACTGGGGGATCATTGCAAAGATTGCAGGGTTATATCAATATTAAATATAATGTATAATAACTGGGGGATCATTGCAAAGATTGAAGAGTTATATCAATATTAAATATAATGTATAATAACTGGGGATCATTGCATAGATTGCAGGGTTATATCAATATTGAATATAATGTATCATAACTGGGGATCATTGCAAAGATTGCAGGGTTACATCAATATTAATTATAATGTATAATAACTGGAGATCATTGCAAAGATTGCAGGGTTATATCAATATTAAATATAATGTATAATAACTGGAGATCATTGCAAAGATTGCAGGGTTATATCAATGTTAAATATAATGTATAATAACTGGGGGATCATTGCAAAGATTGCAGGGTGATATCAATATTAAATATAATGTATAATAACTGGGGATCATTGCAAAGATTGCAGGGTTATATCAATATTAAGTATAATGTATAATAACTGGGGGATCATTGCAAAGATTGCAGGGTTATATCAATATTAAATACAATGTATAATAACTGGGGGATCATTGCAAAGATTGCAGGGTTACATCAATATTAAATATAATGTATAATAACTGGAGATCATTGCAAAGATTGCAGGGTTATATCAATATTAAATATAATGTATAATAACTGGAGATCATTGCAAAGATTGCAGGGTTATATCAATGTTAAATATAATGTATAATAACTGGGGGATCATTGCAAAGATTGCAGGGTTATATCAATATTAAATATAATGTATAATAACTGGGGGATCATTGCAAAGATTGAAGAGTTATATCAATATTAAATATAATGTATAATAACTGGGGATCATTGCATAGATTGCAGGGTTATATCAATATTGAATATAATGTATCATAACTGGGGATCATTGCAAAGATTGCAGGGTTCTATCAATATTAAATATAATGTATAATAACTGGGGATCATTGCAAAGATTGCAGGGTGATCTCAATAATAAATATAATGTATAATAACTGGGGATCATTGCACAGATTGCAGGGTTATATCAATATTAAATATATTGTATGATAACTGGGGATCATTGCAAAGATTGCAGGGTTGTATCAATATTAAATATAATGTATAATAACTGGGGATCATTGCACAGATTGCAGGGTTATATCAATATTAAACATATTGTATGATAACTGGGGATCATTGCAAAGATTGCAGGGTTATATCAATATTAAATATAATGTATAATAACTGGTGGGGATCATTGCAAAGATTGCCGGGTGATATCAATATAAAATATAATGTACAATAACTGGGGGATCATTGAATAGATTGCAGGATTATATCAATATTAAATATAACGTATAATAACTGGGGATCATTGCAAAGATTGAAGAGTTATATCAATATTAAATATAATGTATAATAACTGGGGATCATTGCATAGATTGCAGGGTTATATCAATATTGAATATAATGTATCATAACTGGGGATCATTGCAAAGATTGCAGGGTTACATCAATATTAAATATAATGTATAATAACTGGAGATCATTGCAAAGATTGCAGGGTTATATCAATATTAAATATAATGTATAATAACTGGAGATCATTGCAAAGATTGCAGGGTTATATCAATGTTAAATATAATGTATAATAACTGGGGGATCATTGCAAAGATTGCAGGGTGATATCAATATTAAATATAATGTATAATAACTGGGGATCATTGCAAAGATTGCAGGGTTATATCAATATTAAGTATAATGTATAATAACTGGGGGATCATTGCAAAGATTGCAGGGTTATATCAATATTAAATACAATGTATAATAACTGGGGGATCATTGCAAAGATTGCAGGGTTACATCAATATTAAATATAATGTATAATAACTGGAGATCATTGCAAAGATTGCAGGGTTATATCAATATTAAATATAATGTATAATAACTGGGGGATCATTGCAAAGATTGCAGGGTTATATCAATGTTAAATATAATGTATAATAACTGGGGGATCATTGCAAAGATTGCAGGGTTATATCAATATTAAATATAATGTATAATAACTGGGGGATCATTGCAAAGATTGAAGAGTTATATCAATATTAAATATAATGTATAATAACTGGGGATCATTGCATAGATTGCAGGGTTATATCAATATTGAATATAATGTATCATAACTGGGGATCATTGCAAAGATTGCAGGGTTCTATCAATATTAAATATAATGTATAATAACTGGGGATCATTGCAAAGATTGCAGGGTGATCTCAATAATAAATATAATGTATAATAACTGGGGATCATTGCACAGATTGCAGGGTTATATCAATATTAAATATATTGTATGATAACTGGGGATCATTGCAAAGATTGCAGGGTTGTATCAATATTAAATATAATGTATAATAACTGGGGATCATTGCACAGATTGCAGGGTTATATCAATATTAAACATATTGTATGATAACTGGGGATCATTGCAAAGATTGCAGGGTTATATCAATATTAAATATAATGTATAATAACTGGTGGGGATCATTGCAAAGATTGCCGGGTGATATCAATATAAAATATAATGTACAATAACTGGGGGATCATTGAATAGATTGCAGGATTATATCAATATTAAATATAACGTATAATAACTGGGGATCATTGCAAAGATTGCAGGGTTATATCAATATTAAATACAATGTATAATAACTGGGGGATCATTGCAAAGATTGCAGGGTTATATCAATATTAAGTATAATGTATAATAACTGGGGGATCATTGCAAAGATTGCAGGGTTATATCAATATTAAATACAATGTATAATAACTGGGGGATCATTGCAAAGATTGCAGGGTTACATCAATATTAAATATAATGTATAATAACTGGAGATCATTGCAAAGATTGCAGGGTTATATCAATATTAAATATAATGTATAATAACTGGAGATCATTGCAAAGATTGCAGGGTTATATCAATGTTAAATATAATGTATAATAACTGGGGGATCATTGCAAAGATTGCAGGGTTATATCAATATTAAATATAATGTATAATAACTGGGGGATCATTGCAAAGATTGAAGAGTTATATCAATATTAAATATAATGTATAATAACTGGGGATCATTGCATAGATTTCAGGGTTATATCAATATTGAATATAATGTATCATAACTGGGGATCATTGCAAAGATTGCAGGGTTCTATCAATATTAAATATAATGTATAATAACTGGGGATCATTGCAAAGATTGCAGGGTGATCTCAATAATAAATATAATGTATAATAACTGGGGATCATTGCACAGATTGCAGGGTTATATCAATATTAAATATATTGTATGATAACTGGGGATCATTGCAAAGATTGCAGGGTTATATCAATATTAAATATAATGTATAATAACTGGGGATCATTGCACAGATTGCAGGGTTATATCAATATTAAACATATTGTATGATAACTGGGGATCATTGCAAAGATTGCAGGGTTATATCAATATTAAATATAATGTATAATAACTGGTGGGGATCATTGCAAAGATTGCCGGGTGATATCAATATAAAATATAATGTACAATAACTGGGGGATCATTGAATAGATTGCAGGATTATATCAATATTAAATATAACGTATAATAACTGGGGATCATTGCAAAGTTTGCAGGGTATATCAATATTAAATATAATGTATAATAAGTGGGGATCATTGCAAAGATTGCAGGGTGATATCAATATTAAATATAATGTATAATAACTGGAGATCATTGCAAAGATTGCAGGGTTATATTAATATTAAATATCATGTATAATAACTGGGGATCATTGCAAAGATTGCAGGGTTATATCAATATTAAATATAATGTATAATAAGTGGGGATCATTGCAAAGTTTGCGGGTTATATCAATATTAAATATAATGTTTAATAACTGGAGATCATTGCAAAGATTGCAGGATTATATCAATATTAAATATAATGTATAATAACGAGATCATTGCAAAGATTGCAGGTTTATATCAATATTAAATATAATATATAATAACTAGGGATCATTGCAAAGATTGCAGGTTTATATCAATATTAAATATTATGTATAATAACTGGGAGATCATTGCAAAGATTGCAGGGTTATATCAATATTTAATATAATGTATAATAACTGGGGATCATTGCAAAGATTGCAGGGTTCTATCAATATTAAATGTAATGTGTAATAACTGGGGATCATTGCAAAGATTGCAGGTTTATATCAATATTAAACATAGTGTATAATAAGTGGAGATCATTGCAAAGATTGCAGGGTTATATCAATATTAAATATAATGTATAATAACTGAGGGATCATTGCAAAGATTGAAGGGTTATATCAATATTAAATATAATGTATAATAACTGGGGATCATTGCATAGATTGCAGGGTTCTATCAATATTAAATATAATGTATAATAACTGGGGATCATTGCAAAGATTGCAGGGTGATCTCAATAATAAATATAATGTATAATAACTGGGGATCATTGCACAGATTGCAGGGTTATATCAATATTAAATATATTGTATGATAACTGGGGATCATTGCAAAGATTGCAGGGTTATATCAATATTAAATATAATGTATCATAACTGGGGGATCATTGCAAAGATTGCCGGGTTATATCAATATTAAATATAATGTATAATAACTGGGGATCATTGCAATGATTGCAGGGTTATATCAATATTAAATATAATGTATAATAAGTGGGGATCATTGCAAAGTTTGCGGGTTATATCAATATTAAATATAATGTTTAATAACTGGAGATCATTGCAAAGATTGCAGGATTATATCAATATTAAATATAATGTATAATAACGAGATCATTGCAAAGATTGCAGGTTTATATCAATATTAAATATAATGTATAATAACTAGGGATCATTGCAAAGATTGCAGGTTTATATCAATATTAAATATTATGTATAATAACTGGGAGATCATTGCAAAGATTGCAGGGTTATATCAATATTTAATATAATCTATAATAACCGGGGATCATTGCAAAGATTGCAGGGTTCTATCAATATTAAATGTAATGTGTAATAACTGGGGATCATTGCAAAGATTGCAGGTTTATATCAATATTAAACATAGTGTATAATAAGTGGAGATCATTGCAAAGATTGCAGGGTTATATCAATATTAAATATAATGTATAATAACTGAGGGATCATTGCAAAGATTGAAGGGTTATATCAATATTAAATATAATGTATAATAACTGGGGATCATTGCATAGATTGCAGGGTTCTATCAATATTAAATATAATGTATAATAACTGGGGATCATTGCAAAGATTGCAGGGTGATCTCAATAATAAATATAATGTATAATAACTGGGGATCATTGCACAGATTGCAGGGTTATATCAATATTAAATATATTGTATGATAACTGGGGATCATTGCAAAGATTGCAGGGTTATATCAATATTAAATATAATGTATAATAACTGGGGGATCATTGCAAAGATTGCCGGGTTATATCAATATTAAATATAATGTATAATAACTGGGGATCATTGCAATGATTGCAGGGTTATATTAATATTAAATATCATGTATAATAACTGGGGTTCATTGCAAAGATTGCAGGGTTATATCAATATTAAATATAATGTATAATAAGTGGGGATCATTGCAAAGTTTGCGGGTTATATCAATATTAAATATAATGTATAATAACTGGGGATAATTGCACAGTTTGCAGGGTTATATCAATATTAAACATATTGTATGATAACTGGGGATCATTGCAAAGATTGCAGGGTTATATCAATATTAAATATAATGTATAATAACTGGTGGGGGATCATTGCAAAGATTGCCGGGTTATATCAATATAAAATATAATGTACAATAACTGGGGGATCATTGCATAGATTGCAGGATTATATCAATATTAATTATAATGTATAATAACTGGGGATCATTGCAAAGATTGCAGGGTTATATCAATATTAAATATAATGTATAATAAGTGGGGATCATTGCAAAGTTTGCGGGTTATATCAATATTAAATATAATGTTTAATAACTGGAGATCATTGCAAAGATTGCAGGATTATATCAATATTAAATATAATGTATAATAACGAGATCATTGCAAAGATTGCAGGTTTATATCAATATTAAATATAATGTATAATAACTAGGGATCATTGCAAAGATTGCAGGTTTATATCAATATTAAATATTATGTATAATAACTGGGAGATCATTGCAAAGATTGCAGGGTTATATCAATATTTAATATAATGTATAATAACTGGGGATCATTGCAAAGATTGCAGGGTTCTATCAATATTAAATGTAATGTGTAATAACTGGGGATCATTGCAAAGATTGCAGGGTTATATCAATGTTAAATATAATGTATAATAACTGGGGGATCATTGCAAAGATTGCAGGGTTATATCAATATTAAATATAATGTATAATAACTGGGGGATCATTGCAAAGATTGAAGAGTTATATCAATATTAAATATAATGTATAATAACTGGGGATCATTGCATAGATTGCAGGGTTATATCAATATTGAATATAATGTATCATAACTGGGGATCATTGCAAAGATTGCAGGGTTACATCAATATTAAATATAATGTATAATAACTGGGGGTCATTGCAAAGATTGCAGGGTTATATCAATATTAAATATAATGTATAATAACTGGGGATCATTGCAAAGATTGTCGGGTTAAATCAATATGAAATATAATGTATAATAACTGGTGATCATTGCAAAGATTGCAGGGTTATATCAATTTTAAATATAATGTATAATAACTGGGGATCATTGCAAAGATTGTCGGGTTAAATCAATATTAAATATAATGTATAATAACTGGGAATCATTGCAAAGATTGCAGGGTTATATCAATATTATATATAATGTATAATAACTGGGGATCATTGCAAAGATTGCAGCGTTAAATCAATATTAAATATAATGTATAATAACTGGGGATCATTGCAAAGATTGCAGGGTTATATCAATATTAAATATAATGTATAATAAGTGGGGATCATTGCAAAGATTGCAGGGTGATATCAATATTAAATATAATGTATAATGACTGGGGATCATTGCAAAGAGTGCAGGGTGATATCAATATTAAATATAATGTATAATAACTGGGGATCATTGCAAAGATTGCAGGGTTATATCAATATTAAGTATAATGTATAATAACTGGGGGATCATTGCAAAGATTGCAGGGTTATATCAATATTAAATACAATGTATAATAACTGGGGGATCATTGCAAAGATTGCAGGGTTACATCAATATTAAATATAATGTATAATAACTGGAGATCATTGCAAAGATTGCAGGGTTATATCAATATTAAATATAATGTATAATAACTGGGAGATCATTGCAAAGATTGCAGGGTTATATCAATGTTAAATATAATGTATAATAACTGGGGGATCATTGCAAAGATTGCAGGGTTATATCAATATTAAATATAATGTATAATAACTGGGGGATCATTGCAAAGATTGAAGAGTTATATCAATATTAAATATAATGTATAATAACTGGGGATCATTGCATAGATTGCAGGGTTATATCAATATTGAATATAATGTATCATAACTGGGGATCATTGCAAAGATTGCAGGGTTACATCAATATTAAATATAATGTATAATAACTGGAGATCATTGCAAAGATTGCAGGGTTATATCAATATTAAATATAATGTATAATAACTGGAGATCATTGCAAAGATTGCAGGGTTATATCAATGTTAAATATAATGTATAATAACTGGGGGATCATTGCAAAGATTGCAGGGTGATATCAATATTAAATATAATGTATAATAACTGGGGATCATTGCAAAGATTGCAGGGTTATATCAATATTAAGTATAATGTATAATAACTGGGGGATCATTGCAAAGATTGCAGGGTTATATCAATATTAAATACAATGTATAATAACTGGGGGATCATTGCAAAGATTGCAGGGTTACATCAATATTAAATATAATGTATAATAACTGGAGATCATTGCAAAGATTGCAGGGTTATATCAATATTAAATATAATGTATAATAACTGGAGATCATTGCAAAGATTGCAGGGTTATATCAATGTTAAATATAATGTATAATAACTGGGGGATCATTGCAAAGATTGCAGGGTTATATCAATATTAAATATAATGTATAATAACTGGGGGATCATTGCAAAGATTGAAGAGTTATATCAATATTAAATATAATGTATAATAACTGGGGATCATTGCATAGATTGCAGGGTTATATCAATATTGAATATAATGTATCATAACTGGGGATCATTGCAAAGATTGCAGGGTTATATCAATATTAAATATAATGTATAATAACTGGGGATCATTGCAAAGATTGCAGGGTGATCTCAATAATAAATATAATGTATAATAACTGGGGATCATTGCACAGATTGCAGGGTTATATCAATATTAAATATATTGTTTGATAACTGGGGTTCATTGCAAAGATTGCAGGGTTATATCAATATTAAATATAATGTATAATAACTGGGGATCATTGCACAGATTGCAGGGTTATATCAATATTAAACATATTGTATGATAACTGGGGATCATTGCAAAGATTGCAGGGTTATATCAATATTAAATATAATGTATAATAACTGGTGGGGATCATTGCAAAGATTGCCGGGTGATATCAATATAAAATATAATGTACAATAACTGGGGGATCATTGAATAGATTGCAGGATTATATCAATATTAAATATAACGTATAATAACTGGGGATCATTGCAAAGTTTGCAGGGTATATCAATATTAAATATAATGTATAATAAGTGGGGATCATTGCAAAGATTGCAGGGTGATATCAATATTAAATATAATGTATAATAACTGGAGATCATTGCAAAGATTGCAGGGTTATATTAATATTAAATATCATGTATAATAACTGGGGATCATTGCAAAGATTGCAGGGTTATATCAATATTAAATATAATGTATAATAAGTGGGGATCATTGCAAAGTTTGCGGGTTATATCAATATTAAATATAATGTTTAATAACTGGAGATCATTGCAAAGATTGCAGGATTATATCAATATTAAATATAATGTATAATAACGAGATCATTGCAAAGATTGCAGGTTTATATCAATATTAAATATAATGTATAATAACTAGGGATCATTGCAAAGATTGCAGGTTTATATCAATATTAAATATTATGTATAATAACTGGGAGATCATTGCAAAGATTGCAGGGTTATATCAATATTTAATATAATGTATAATAACTGGGGATCATTGCAAAGATTGCAGGGTTCTATCAATATTAAATGTAATGTGTAATAACTGGGGATCATTGCAAAGATTGCAGGTTTATATCAATATTAAACATAGTGTATAATAAGTGGAGATCATTGCAAAGATTGCAGGGTTATATCAATATTAAATATAATGTATAATAACTGAGGGATCATTGCAAAGATTGAAGGGTTATATCAATATTAAATATAATGTATAATAACTGGGGATCATTGCATAGATTGCAGGGTTCTATCAATATTAAATATAATGTATAATAACTGGGGATCATTGCAAAGATTGCAGGGTGATCTCAATAATAAATATAATGTATAATAACTGGGGATCATTGCACAGATTGCAGGGTTATATCAATATTAAATATATTGTATGATAACTGGGGATCATTGCAAAGATTGCAGGGTTATATCAATATTAAATATAATGTATAATAACTGGGGGATCATTGCAAAGATTGCCGGGTTATATCAATATTAAATATAATGTATAATAACTGGGGATCATTGCAATGATTGCAGGGTTATATCAATATTAAATATAATGTATAATAAGTGGGGATCATTGCAAAGTTTGCGGGTTATATCAATATTAAATATAATGTTTAATAACTGGAGATCATTGCAAAGATTGCAGGATTATATCAATATTAAATATAATGTATAATAACGAGATCATTGCAAAGATTGCAGGTTTATATCAATATTAAATATAATGTATAATAACTAGGGATCATTGCAAAGATTGCAGGTTTATATCAATATTAAATATTATGTATAATAACTGGGAGATCATTGCAAAGATTGCAGGGTTATATCAATATTTAATATAATGTATAATAACTGGGGATCATTGCAAAGATTGCAGGGTTCTATCAATATTAAATGTAATGTGTAATAACTGGGGATCATTGCAAAGATTGCAGGTTTATATCAATATTAAACATAGTGTATAATAAGTGGAGATCATTGCAAAGATTGCAGGGTTATATCAATATTAAATATAATGTATAATAACTGAGGGATCATTGCAAAGATTGAAGGGTTATATCAATATTAAATATAATGTATAATAACTGGGGATCATTGCATAGATTGCAGGGTTCTATCAATATTAAATATAATGTATAATAACTGGGGATCATTGCAAAGATTGCAGGGTGATCTCAATAATAAATATAATGTATAATAACTGGGGATCATTGCACAGATTGCAGGGTTATATCAATATTAAATATATTGTATGATAACTGGGGATCATTGCAAAGATTGCAGGGTTATATCAATATTAAATATAATGTATAATAACTGGGGGATCATTGCAAAGATTGCCGGGTTATATCAATATTAAATATAATGTATAATAACTGGGGATCATTGCAATGATTGCAGGGTTATATTAATATTAAATATCATGTATAATAACTGGGGTTCATTGCAAAGATTGCAGGGTTATATCAATATTAAATATAATGTATAATAAGTGGGGATCATTGCAAAGTTTGCGGGTTATATCAATATTAAATATAATGTATAATAACTGGGGATAATTGCACAGATTGCAGGGTTATATCAATATTAAACATATTGTATGATAACTGGGGATCATTGCAAAGATTGCAGGGTTATATCAATATTAAATATAATGTATAATAACTGGTGGGGGATCATTGCAAAGATTGCCGGGTTATATCAATATAAAATATAATGTACAATAACTGGGGGATCATTGCATAGATTGCAGGATTATATCAATATTAAATATAATGTATAATAACGAGATCATTGCAAAGATTGCAGGTTTATATCAATATTAAATATAATGTATAATAACTAGGGATCATTGCAAAGATTGCAGGTTTATATCAATATTAAATATTATGTATAATAACTGGGAGATCATTGCAAAGATTGCAGGGTTATATCAATATTTAATATAATGTATAATAACTGGGGATCATTGCAAAGATTGCAGGGTTCTATCAATATTAAATGTAATGTGTAATAACTGGGGATCATTGCAAAGATTGCAGGTTTATATCAATATTAAACATAGTGTATAATAAGTGGAGATCATTGCAAAGATTGCAGGGTTATATCAATATTAAATATAATGTATAATAACTGAGGGATCATTGCAAAGATTGAAGGGTTATATCAACATTAAATATAATGTATAATAACTGGGGATCATTGCATAGATTGCAGGGTTCTATCAATATTAAATATAATATATAATAACTGGGGATCATTGCAAAGATTGCAGGGTGATCTCAATAATAAATATAATGTATAATAACTGGGGATCATTGCACAGATTGCAGGGTTATATCAATATTAAATATATTGTATGATAACTGGGGATCATTGCAAAGATTGCAGGGTTATATCAATATTAAATATAATGTATAATAACTGGGGGATCATTGCAAAGATTGCCGGGTTATATCAATATTAAATATAATGTATAATAACTGGGGATCATTGCAATGATTGCAGGGTTATATTAATATTAAATATCATGTATAATAACTGGGGTTCATTGCAAAGATTGCAGGGTTATATCAATATTAAATATAATGTATAATAAGTGGGGATCATTGCAAAGTTTGCGGGTTATATCAATATTAAATATAATGTATAATAACTGGGGATAATTGCACAGATTGCAGGGTTATATCAATATTAAACATATTGTATGATAACTGGGGATCATTGCAAAGATTGCAGGGTTATATCAATATTAAATATAATGTATAATAACTGGTGGGGGATCATTGCAAAGATTGCCGGGTTATATCAATATAAAATATAATGTACAATAACTGGGGGATCATTGCATAGATTGCAGGATTATATCAATATTAAATATAATGTATAATAACTGGGGATCATTGCAAAGATTGCAGGGTGATATCAATATTAAATATAATGTATAATAACTGGAGATCATTGCAAAGATTGCAGGGTTATATTAATATTAAATATCATGTATAATAACTGGGGATCATTGCAAAGATTGCAGGGTTATATCAATATTAAATATAATGTATAATAAGTGGGGATCATTGCAAAGTTTGCGGGTTATATCAATATTAAACATAATGTTTAATAACTGGAGATCATTGCAAAGATTGCAGGATTATATCAATATTAAATATAATGTATAATAACTAGAGATCATTGCAAAGATTGCAGGTTTATATCAATATTAACTATAATGTATAATAACTGGGGATCATTGCAAAGATTGCAGGTTTATATCAATATTAAATATTATGTATAATAACTGGGAGATCATTGCAAAGATTGCAGGGTTATATCAATATTAAATATAATGTATAATAAGTGGGGATCATTGCAAAGTTTGCGGGTTATATCAATATTAAATATAATGTTTAATAACTGGAGATCATTGCAAAGATTGCAGGATTATATCAATATTAAATATAATGTATAATAACTAGAGATCATTGCAAAGATTGCAGGTTTATATCAATATTAAATATAATGTATAATAACTGGGGATCATTGCAAAGATTGCAGGTTTATATCAATATTAAATATTATGTATAATAACTGGGAGATCATTGCAAAGATTGCAGCGTTATATTAATATTTAATATAATGTATAATAACTGGGGATCATTGCAAAGATTGCAGGTTTATATCAATATTAAATATAATGTATAATAACTGGGGATCATTGCATAGATTGCAGGGTTATATCAATATTAAATATAATGTATAATAACTGGGGATCATTGCAAAGATTGCAGGGTGATCTCAATAATAAATATAATGTATAATAACTGGGGGATCATTGCAAAGATTGCCGGGTTATATCAATATTAAATATAATGTACAATAACTGGGGGATCATTGCATAGATTGCAGGATTATATCAATATTAAATATAACATATAATAACTGGGGATCATTGCAAAGTTTGCAGGGTTATATCAATATTAAATATAATGTATAATAACTGGGGATCATTGCAAAGATTGCAGGGTGATATCAATATTAAATATAATGTATAATAACTGGAGATCATTGCAAAGATTGCAGGGTTATCTCAAAATTAAATATAATGTATAATAACTGGGGATCATTGCATAGATTGCAGGGTTATATCAATATTAAATAGAATGTATAATAACTGGAGATCATTGCAAAGATTGCAGGGTTATATCAATATTAAATATAATGCTTAATAACTGGGGTTCATTGCAAAGATTGCAGGGTTATATCAATATTAAATATAATGTATAATAAGTGGGGATCATTGCAAAGTTTGCGGGTTATATCAATATTAAATATAATGTTTAATAACTGGAGATCATTGCAAAGATTGCAGGATTATATCAATGTTAAATATAATGTATAATAACTAGAGATCATTGCAAAGATTGCAGGTTTGTATCAATATTAAATATAATGTATAATAACTGGGGATCATTGCAAAGATTGCAGGTTATATCAATATTAAATATTATGTATAATAACTGGGAGATCATTGCAAAGATTGCAGGGTTATCTCAAAATTAAATATAATGTATAATAACTGGGGATCATTGCATAGATTGCAGGGTTATATCAATATTAAATATAATGTATAATAACTGGGAGATCATTGCAAAGATTGCAGGGTTATATCAATATTAAATATAATGTATAATAACTGGAGATCATTGCAAAGATTGCAGGGTTATATCAATATTAAATATAATCTATAATAACTGGGGATCATTGCAATGATTGCAGGGTTATATTAATATTAAATATCATGTATAATAACTGGGGATCATTGCAAAGATTGCAGGGTTATATCAATATTAAATATAATGTATAATAAGTGGGGATCATTGCAAAGTTTGCGGGTTATATCAATATTAAATATAATGTTTAATAACTGGAGATCATTGCAAAGATTGCAGGTTTATATCAATATTAAATATTATATATAATAACTGGGAGATCATTGCAAAGATTGCAGGGTTATATCAATATTTAATATAAAGTATAATAATGGGGGATCATTGCAAAGATTGCAGGGTTATATCAATATTAAATATAATGTAGAATAACTGGGGATCATTGCAAAGATTGCAGGTTTATATCAATATTAAATATTGAGTATAATATCGGGATCATTGCAAAGTTGGCAGGGTTGTATCAATATTAAATATAATGTATAATAACTGGGTGATCCTTGCAAAGATTGCAGGGTTATATCAATATTATATATAATATATAATAACAGGGGGATCATTGCAATGATTGCAGGGTAACATCAATATTGAATATAATGTATAATAACTGGTGATCATTGCAAAGATTGCAGGTTTATATCAATATTAAACATAGTGTATAATAACTGGAGATCATTGCAAAGATTGCAGGGTTATATCAATATTAAATATAATGTATAATAACTGGGGGATCATTGCAAAGATTGCAGGGTTATATCAATATTAAATATAATGTATAATAACTGGGGATCATTGCAAAGATTGCAGGGTGATATCAATATTAAATATAATGTATAACAACTGGAGATCATTGCAAAGATTGCAGGGTTATATCAATATTAAAAATAATGTAGAATAACTGGGGATCATTGCACAGATTGCAGGGTTATATCAATATTAAATATAATGTATAATAAATAGTGGATCATTGCAAAGATTGAAGGGTTATATCAACATTAAATATAATGTATAATAACTGGGGATCATTGCAAAGATTGCAGGGTTATATCAATATTTAATTGCATTCCCCTCTCTCTCGATATTTACACACTGGGTTATTATTCTCTGCAATGTATTAATTCAATTCCCCTCTCTCTATATTTACACACTGGGTTATTATTCTCTGCAATGTATTAATTGCATTCCCCCCTCTCTCTCTATATTTACACACTGGGTTATTATTCTCTGCAATGTATTAATTGCATTCCCCTCTCTCTCTATATTCACACACTGGGTTATTATTCTCTGCAATGTGTTAATTGCATTCCCCTCTCTCTATATTTACACACTGGGTTATTATTCTCTGCAATGTATTAATTGCATTCCCCCCTCTCTCTATATTCACACACTGGGTTATTATTCTCTGCAATGTATTAATTGCATTCCCCCCTCTCTATATTTACACACTGGGTTATTATTCTCTGCAATGTATTAATTGCATTCCCCCCTCTCTCTCTATATTTACACACTGGGTTATTATTCTCTGCAATGTATTAATTGCATTCCCCCCTCTCTATATTTACACACTGGGTTATTATTCTCTGCAATGTATTAATTGCATTCCCCTCTCTCTCTATATTTACACACTTTGTTATTATTCTCTGCAATGTATTAATTGCATTCCCCCCTCTCTATATATTTACACACTGGGTTATTATTCTCTGCAATGTATTAATTGCATTCCCCCCTCTCTATATATTTACACACTGGGTTATTATTCTCTGCAATGTATTAATTGCATTCCCCTCTCTCTCTATATTTACACACTGGGTTATTATTCTCTGCAATGTATTAATTGAATTCCCCCCTCTCTCTCTATATTTACACACTGGGTTATTATTCTCTGCAATGTATTAATTGCATTCCCCTCTCTCTCTATATTTACACACTGGGTTATTATTCTCTGCAATGTATTAATTGCATTCCCCCCTCTCTCTATATATTTACACACTGGGTTATTATTCTCTGCAATGTATTAATTGCATTCCCCCCTCTCTCTATATATTTAAACACTGGGTTATTATTCTCTGCAATGTATTAATTGCATTCCCCCCTCTCTCTATATATTTACACACTGGGTTATTATTCTCTGCAATGTATTAATTGCATTCCCCCCTCTCTATATATTTACACACTGGGTTATTATTCTCTGCAATGTATAAATTGCATTCCCCTCTCTCTCTATATTTGCACACTGGGTTATTATTCCCTGCAATGTATTAATTGCATTCCCCCCTCTCTATATATATTTACACACTGGGTTATTATTCTCTGCAATGTATTAATTGCATTCCCCCCTCTCTCTATATATTTACACACTGGGTTATTATTCTCTGCAATGTATTAATTGCATTCCCCCCTCTCTCTATATTTACACACTGGGTTATTATTCTCTGCAATGTATTAATTGCATTCCCCCCTCTCTATATATTTACACACTGGGTTATTATTCTCTGCAATGTATTAATTGCATTCCCCCCTCTCTCTATATATTTACACACTGGGTTATTATTCTCTGCAATGTATTAATTGCATTCCCCTCTCTCTCTATATTTACACACTGGGTTATTATTCTCTGCAATGTATTAATTGCATTCCCCCCTCTCTCTATATATTTACACACTGGGTTATTATTCTCTGCAATGTATTAATTGCATTCCCCTCTCTATATTTACACACTGGGTTATTATTCTCTGCAATGTATTAATTGCATTCCCCCCTCTCTCTTTATTCACACACTGGGTTATTATTCTCTGCAATGTATTAATTGCATTCCCCTCACTCTCTATATTTACACACTGGGTTATTATTCTCTGCAATGTATTAATTGCATTCCCCTCTCTATATTTACACACTGGGTTATTATTCTCTGCAATGTATTAATTGCATTCCCCCCTCTCTCCATATTTACACACTGGGTTATTATTCTCTGCAATGTATTAATTGCATTCCCCCCTCTCTCTATATATTTACACACTAGGTTATTATTCTCTGCAATGTATTAATTGCATTCCCCCCTCTCTCTATATATTTACACACTGGGTTATTATTCTCTGCAATGTATTAATTGCATTCCCCCCTCTCTCTCTATATTTACACACTGGGTTATTATTCTCTGCAATGTATTAATTGCATTCCCCCCTCTCTCTATATTTACACACTGGGTTATTATTCTCTGCAATGTATAAATTGCATTCCCCTCTCTCTCCATATTTGCACACTGGGTTATTATTCTCTGCAATGTATTAATTGCATTCCCCCCTCTCTCTATATATTTACACACTGGGTTATTATTCTCTGCAATGTATTAATTGCATTCCCCCCTCTCTCTATATATTTACACACTGGGTTATTATTCTCTGCAATGTATTAATTGCATTCCCCCCTCTCTCTATATATTTACACACTGGGTTATTATTCTCTGCAATGTATTAATTGCATTCCCCCCTCTCTCTATATATTTACACACTGGGTTATTATTCTCTGCAATGTATTAATTGCATTCCCCCCTCTCTCTATATATTTACACACTGGGTTATTATTCTCTGCAATGTATTAATTGCATTCCCCTCTCTCTCTATATTTACACACTGGGTTATTATTCTCTGCAATGTATTAATTGCATTCCCCCCTCTCTCTATATATTTACACACTGGGTTATTATTCTCTGCAATGTATTAATTGCATTCCCCTCTCTATATTTACACACTGGGTTATTATTCTCTGCAATGTATTAATTGCATTCCCCCCTCTCTCTATATTCACACACTGGGTTATTATTCTCTGCAATGTATTAATTGCATTCCCCTCACTCTCTATATTTACACACTGGGTTATTATTCTCTGCAATGTATTAATTGCATTCCCCTCTCTCTCTATATTTACACACTGGGTTATTATTCTCTGCAATGTATTAATTGCATTCCCCCCTCTCTCGAAATATTTACACACTGGGTTATTATTCTCTGCAATGTATTAATTGCATTCCCCCCTCTCTCTATATATTTACACACTGGGTTATTATTCTCTGCAATGTATTAATTGCATTCCCCTCTCTCTCTATATTTACACACTGGGTTATTATTCTCTGCAATGTATTAATTGCATTCCCCCCTCTCTCTCTATATATTTACACACTGGGTTATTATTCTCTGCAATCTATTAATTGCATTCCCCCCTCTCTCTATATATTTACACACTGGGTTATTATTCTCTGCAATGTATTAATTGCATTCCCCCCTCTCTCTATATATATTTACACACTGGGTTATTATTCTCTGCAATGTATTAATTGCATTCCCCCCTCTCTCTCTATATTTACACACTGGGTTATTATTCTCTGCAATGTATTAATTGCATTCCCCCCTCTCTCTCTATATTTACACACTGGGTTATTATTCTCTGCAATGTATTAATTGCATTCCCCCCTCTCTCTATATATATTTACACACTGGGTTATTATTCTCTGCAATGTATTAATTGCATTCCCCCCTCTCTCTCTATATTTACACATTGGGTTATTATTCTCTGCAATGTATTAATTGCATTCCCCTCTCTCTCTATATTTACACACTGGGTTATTATTCTCTGCAATGTATTAATTGCATTCCCCCTCTCTCTCTATATTTACACACTGGGTTATTATTCTCTGCAATGTATTAATTGCATTCCCCTCTCTATATTTACACACTGGGTTATTATTCTCTGCAATGTATTAATTGCATTCCCCCCTCTCTCTATATTCACACACTGGGTTATTATTCCCTGCAATGTATTAATTGCATTCTCCTCACTCTCTATATTTACACACTGGGTTATTATTCTCTGCAATGTATTAATTGCATTCCCCTCTCTCTCTATATTTACACACTGGGTTATTATTCTCTGCAATGTATTAATTGCATTCCCCTCTCTCTATATATTTACACACTGGGTTATTATTCTCTGCAATGTATTAATTGCATTCCCCCCTCTCTCTATATTCACACACTGGGTTATTATTCTCTGCAATGTATTAATTGCATTCCCCTCTCTCTATATTCACACACTGGGTTATTATTCTCTGCAATGTATTAATTGCATTCCCCCCTCTCTCTATATTTACACACTGGGTTATTATTCTCTGCAATGTATTGATTGCATTCCCCCCTCTCTCTATATTTACACACTGGGTTATTATTCTCTGCAATGTATTAATTGCATTCCCCCCTCTCTCTATATTTACACACTGGGTTATTATTCTCTGCAATGTATTAATTGCATTCCCCCCTCTCTCTATATTTACACACTGGGTTATTATTCTCTGCAATGTATTAATTGCATTCCCCCCTCTCTCTATATTTACACACTGGGTTATTATTCTCTGCAATGTATTAATTGCATTCCCCCTCTCTCTCTATATTTACAGACTGGGTTATTATTCTCTGCAATGTATTAATTGCATTCCCCCCTCTCTCTATATTTACACACTGGGTTATTATTCTCTGCAATGTATTAATTGCATTCCCCCCTCTCTCTATATTTACACACTGGGTTATTATTCTCTGCAATGTATTAATTGCATTCCCCCCTCTCTCTATATTTACACACTGGGTTATTATTCTCTGCAATGTATTAATTGCATTCCCCCCTCTCTCTCTATATTTACACACTGGGTTATTATTCTCTGCAATGTATTAATTGCATTCCCCCCTCTCTCTATATATTCACACACTGGGTTATTATTCTCTGCAATGTATTAATTGCATTCCCCCCTCTCTCTATATTCACACACTGGGTTATTATTCTCTGCAATGTATTAATTGCATTCCCCTCTCTATATTTACACACTGGGTTATTATTCTCTGCAATGTATTAATTGCATTCCCCTCTCTATATTTACACATTGGGTTATTATTCTCTGCAATGTATTAATTGCATTCCCCTCTCTCTCTATATTTACACACTGGGTTATTATTCTCTGCAATGTATTAATTGCATTCCCCCTCTCTCTCTATATTTACACACTGGGTTATTATTCTCTGCAATGTATTAATTGCATTCCCCTCTCTATATTTACACACTGGGTTATTATTCTCTGCAATGTATTAATTGCATTCCCCCCTCTCTCTATATTCACACACTGGGTTATTATTCTCTGCAATGTATTAATTGCATTCCCCTCACTCTCTATATTTACACACTGGGTTATTATTCTCTGCAATGTATTAATTGCATTCCCCTCTCTCTCTATATTTACACACTGGGTTATTATTCTCTGCAATGTATTAATTGCATTCCCCTCTCTCTATATATTTACACACTGGGTTATTATTCTCTGCAATGTATTAATTGCATTCCCCCCTCTCTCTATATTCACACACTGGGTTATTATTCTCTGCAATGTATTAATTGCATTCCCCTCTCTCTATATTCACACACTGGGTTATTATTCTCTGCAATGTATTAATTGCATTCCCCCCTCTCTCTATATTTACACACTGGGTTATTATTCTCTGCAATGTATTAATTGCATTCCCCTCTCTCTCTATATTTACACACTGGGTTATTATTCTCTGCAATGTATTAATTGCATTCCCCCCTCTCTCTCTATATTTACACACTGGGTTATTATTCTCTGCAATGTATTAATTGCATTCCCCTCTCTCTCTATATTTACACACTGGGTTATTATTCTCTGCAATGTATTAATTGCATTCCCCCTCTCTCTCTATATTTACACACTGGGTTATTATTCTCTGCAATGTATTAATTGCATTCCCCTCTCTATATTTACACACTGGGTTATTATTCTCTGCAATGTATTAATTGCATTCCCCCCTCTCTCTATATTCACACACTGGGTTATTATTCTCTGCAATGTATTAATTGCATTCCCCTCACTCTCTATATTTACACACTGGGTTATTATTCTCTGCAATGTATTAATTGCATTCCCCCCTCTCTCTATATTTACACACTGGGTTATTATTCTCTGCAATGTATTAATTGCATTGCCCCCTCTCTATATTTACACACTGGGTTATTATTCTCTGCAATGTATTAATTGCATTCCCCTCTCTCTCTCTATATTTACACACTGGGTTATTATTCTCTGCAATGTATTAATTGCATTCCCCTCTCTCTCTCTATATTTACACACTGGGTTATTATTCTCTGCAATGTATTAATTGCATTCCCCCCTCTCTCTCTATATTTACACACTGGGTTATTATTCTCTGCAATGTATTAATTGCATTCCCCCCTCTCTATATATTTACACACTGGGTTATTATTCTCTGCAATGTATTAATTGCATTCCCCTCTCTCTCTATATTTACACACTGGGTTATTATTCTCTGCAATGTATTAATTGCATTCCCCCCTCTCTATATATTTACACACTGGGTTATTATTCTCTGCAATGTATTAATTGCATTCCCCCCTCTCTATATATTTACACACTGGGTTATTATTCTCTGCAATGTATTAATTGCATTCCCCCCTCTCTCTATATATTTACACACTGGGTTATTATTCTCTGCAATGTATTAATTGCATTCCCCCCTCTCTCTATATTTACACACTGGGTTATTATTCTCTGCAATGTTTTAATTGCATTCCCCCCTCTCTCTCTGTATTTACACACTTGGTTATTATTCTCTGCAATGTATTAATTGCATTCCCCCCTCTCTCTATATTTACACACTGGGTTATTATTCTCTGCAATGTATTAATTGCATTCCCCCCTCTCTCTATATATTTCCACACTGGGTTATTATTCTCTGCAATGTTTTAATTGCATTCCCCCCTCTCTCTCTGTATTTACACACATGGGTTATTATTCTCTGCAATGTATTAATTGCATTCCCCTCTCTCTCTATATTTACACACTGGGTTATTATTCTCTGCAATGTATTAATTGCATTCCCCTCTCTCTCTATATTTACACACTGGGTTATTATTCTCTGCAATGTATTAATTGCATTCCCCCTCTCTCTCTATATTTACACACTTTGTTATTATTCTCTGCAATGTATTAATTGCATTCCCCTCTCTCTCTATATTTACACACTGGGTTATTATTCTCTGCAATGTATTAATTGCATTCCCCCCTCTCTCTATATTTACACACCGGGTTATTATTCTCTGCAATGTATTAATTGCATTCCCCCCTCTCTCTCTGTATTTACACACTGGGTTATTATTCTCTGCAATGTATTAATTGCATTCCCCTCTCTCTCTATATTTACACACTGGGTTATTATTCTCTGCAATGTATTAATTGCATTCCCCTCTCTCTCTATATTTACACACTGGGTTATTATTCTCTGCAATGTATTAATTGCATTCCCCCTCTCTCTCTATATTTACACACTTTGTTATTATTCTCTGCAATGTATTAATTGCATTCCCCTCTCTCTCTATATTTACACACTGGGTTATTATTCTCTGCAATGTATTAATTGCATTCCCCCCTCTCTCTATATATTTACACACTGGGTTATTATTCTCTGCAATGTATTAATTGCATTCCCCCCTCTCTCTATATTTACACACCGGGTTATTATTCTCTGCAATGTATTAATTGCATTCCCCCCTCTCTCTCTGTATTTACACACTGGGTTATTATTCTCTGCAATGTATTAATTGCATTCCCCTCTCTCTCTATATTTACACACTGGGTTATTATTCTCTGCAATGTATTAATTGCATTCCCCTCTCTCTCTATATTTACACACTGGGTTATTATTCTCTGCAATGTATTAATTGCATTCCCCTCTCTCTATATTTACACACTGGGTTATTATTCTCTGCAATGTATTAATTGCATTCCCCCCTCTCTCTATATATTTACACACTGGGTTATTATTCTCTGCAATGTATTAATTGCATTCCCCCCTCTCTCTATATATTTACACACTGGGTTATTATTCTCTGCAATGTATTAATTGCATTCCCCCCTCTCTCTATATATTTACACACTGGGTTATTATTCTCTGCAATGTATTAATTGCATTCCCCTCTCTCTCTATATATTTACACACTGGGTTATTATTCTCTGCAATGTATTAATTGCATTCCCCTCTCTCTCTATATTTACACACTGGGTTATTATTCTCTGCAATGTATTAATTGCATTCCCCCCTCTCTCTCTATTTACACACTGGGTTATTATTCTCTGCAATGTATTAATTGCATTCCCCCCTCTCTCTCTATATTTACACACTGGGTTATTATTCTCTGCAATGTATTAATTGCATTCCCCTCTCTTTTTTTACACATTGGGTTATTATTCTCTGCAATGTATTAATTGCATTCCCCCTCTCTCTATATTTACACACTGGGTTATTATTCTCTGCAATGTATTAATTGCATTCCCCTCTCTTTTTTTACACATTGGGTTATTATTCTCTGCAATGTATTAATTGCATTCCCCCCTCTCTCTATATTTACACACTGGGTTATTATTCTCTGCAATGTATTAATTGCATTCCCCCCTCTCTCTATATTTACACACTGGGTTATTATTCTCTGCAATGTATTAATTGCATTCCCCTCTCTCTCTATATTTACACACTGGGTTATTATTCTCTGCAATGTATTAATTGCATTCCCCTCTCTCTCTATATTTACACACTGGGTTATTATTCTCTGCAATGTATTAATTGCATTCCCCTCTCTCTCTATATTTGCACACTGGGTTATTATTCTCTGCAATGTATTAATTGCATTCCCCTCTCTCTCTATATTTACACACTGGGTTATTATTCTCTGCAATGTATTAATTGCATTCCCCCCTCTCTCTATATTTACACACTGGGTTATTATTCTCTGCAATGTATTAATTGCATTCCCCTCTCTCTCTATATTTACACACTGGGTTATTATTCTCTGCAATGTATTAATTGCATTCCCCCCTCTCTCTATATATTTACACACTGGGTTATTATTCTCTGCAATGTATTAATTGCATTCCCCTCTCTCTCTATATTTACACACTGGGTTATTATTCTCTGCAATGTATTAATTGCATTCCCCCCTCTCTCTGTATATTTACACACTGGGTTATTATTCTCTGCAATGTATTAATTGCATTCCCCCCTCTCTCTATATATTTACACACTGGGTTATTATTCTCTGCAATGTATTAATTGCATTCCCCCCTCTCTCTCTATATTTACACACTGGGTTATTATTCTCTGCAATGTATTAATTGCATTCCCCTCTCTCTCTATATTTACACACTGGGTTATTATTCTCTGCAATGTATTAATTGCATTCCCCTCTCTCTCTATATTTACACACTGGGTTATTATTCTCTGCAATGTATTAATTGCATTCCCCCCTCTCTCTCTATATTTACACACTGGGTTATTATTCTCTGCAATGTATTAATTGCATTCCCCCCTCTCTCTATATTTACACACTGGGTTATTATTCTCTGCAATGTATTAATTGCATTCCCCTCTCTCTCTATATATTTACACACTGGGTTATTATTCTCTGCAATGTATTAATTGCATTCCCCCCACTCTCTCTCTATATTCACACACTGCGCAGGCGCCTCCTTTGTCCTGCCCCACTCTCTCCAGCCGCGCCTGCGCGTCGCCGGGCCCGGGAAAGGGGGCGGGGCGCGGCTCCTGATTGTGACGTCGGGCTTCGCCTGTCGCCGACGCGCCTGCGCGGAGCCGGGCCCGGCCCCTCTTTGCCCGGTTGCCCCTGGCGACGGGCAGCTTGGGCCAAGATGGCGCGGAGGCCGGGGCGGCGGTTCGGAGCCGGGCGGAGGGAGCCGGCCGGGGCCTAGCGGGCGGCTGCGGACTTGCGAGGAGGGTTTGATTTCTCTTTTTGTGTGGGCCCAGGTTGTTTTTTTTTTTTGCCCCCCCCTCCCTGGGCTGGTGGGCGGGCGGACGGGCCTCTTCCTCCAAAGGTCAGAGGTCGTGGGCCCTCAGGGAGGAGGGAGGGAGGGAGTGAGGAGGAGGAGGAGGAGGAGGGAGAGCGAGAGCGAGAGGGAGAGTGTGAGGGAGGGAGTGAGGTAGAGTTTGAGGGAGGGAGAGAGAGAGAGAGGAGGGAGAGTGTGAGGGAGGAGGGAGTGAGGTAGAGTTTGAGGGAGAGAGAGAGAGGAGGGAGAGTGTGAGGGAGGAGGGAGTGAGGTAGAGTTTGAGGGAGGGAGAGAGAGGAGGGAGGGAGTGAGGTAGAGTTTGAGAGGGAGGGAGAGAGAGAGGAGGGCGAGTGTGAGGGAAGAGGGAGAGTGAGGGAGGAGGAAGGAGGCAGGTAGGGAGAGAGTGAGGGAGGAGGGAAAGGAAAGGGAGCAGGAGGAGGAGGAGGGAGTGAGAGTTTGAGGAAGGAGGCAGGGAGGGAGAGTGTGAGGGAGGAGGGAAAGGAGGAGGGAGTGAGAGAGAGTTTGACGAAGGAGGCAGGTAGGGAGAGTGTGAGGGAGGAGGGAAAGGAGAGGGGGCAGGAGGCAGGAGGGAGTGAGAGAGAGTTTGAGGGAGGGAAAGGAGAGGGAGAGAGCAGGAGGGGGAGGAGGAGGGACTGATGTGAATGAGGAGGGAAAGTAGTCTCAAGATTAAATCAGAAATCTAAAGATCAGTTCATAAATCTCACTGTTGATCTAAAGATTAGGTCATAAATCCCAAGATCAGATCAGAAATCCCAAGATCAGATCAGAAATCTGAAGATCAGATCAGAAATATCTCTCTTGATTCTAAAGATCAGATCAGAATTCTAAAGATCAGATCAGAATTCTAAAGATCAGATCAGAAATCTAAAGATCAGATCAGAAATCTAAAGATCAGATCAGAAATCTAAAGATCAGATCAGAAATCTAAAGATCAGATCAGAAATCTCAAGATCAGATCAGAAATCTCAAGATCAGATCAGAAATCTCAAGATCAGATCAGAAATCTCAAGATCAGATCAGAAATCTAAAGATCAGATCAGAAATCTAAAGATCAGATCAGAAATATCTCTCTTGATTCTAAAGATCAGATCAGAAATCTAAAGATCAGATCAGAAATATCTCTATTAATTCTAAAGATCAGATCAGAAATCCCAAGATCAGATCATAACTCTCAAGATCAGATCAGAAATTTCTCTATTGATCTCAAGATCAGATCAGAAATCTCTTAATTAATCCAAAGATTCAACAATTAATCTAAAATAGTCAACAATTAATCTAAATATTAGATAATAAATCTCTCACTATTAGTCTAAAGATTCAACTATTGGTCTAAAGATTCAACTATTGGTCTAAAGATTCAACTATTAGTCTAAAGATTCAGCAACTAATCTAAAATATTCTGCACTTAATCTAAAATAGTCAACACATAATCTAAAATAGTCAACCAATTTAGCTGATTAAAACCTCCAGTAATTAAGAATAAAAACATACAATTAATATAAATGTAATAGTTTAGCACAAATTTAATAATTAATCTAAGTGTGAAAAAAATAATTCCTCTGACTAAATCTTTAAGAATCAATAATTAATCAGTAAATATCTTCACAATCTAAATATTTATTTTATCATATTTAATCTAATTAATAAACTAAGTGTTAAATAATTTATTACTCTGAATAGACCTGTAAAAATTAATAATTAAATAGTAATCTAAATATTTAATCATTTATCATATTTAATAAGTTATATTTAATAATCTAAGTGTTAAATAATTGATTTATTACTCTGAATAGACCTGTAATAATCAATAATTAAATCATTAGGAAACATCTTTACAATCTAAATTATCTAAATATTAATATATCATATTTAATAACTAATCTAAGTGTTCAATAAATAATTCATTAAACCTGTAATATTCAATCAATAAATAATTAGTAAACATCCTCACAATATATATTCAATAATTTATCATATTTAATAATTAATTGAAGTATTCAATAAATAATTCATTAATTCCGCTGAATAGACCTGTAAAAACCATTAAATAATTAGTAAACATCTTCACAATCTAAATATTTGATAATTTATCAGATTGAATAATTTCTCAATATTTCACAATTCATATTTGATAATTTATCCAGATATTTAATAATTGATCTAAGTGTTTAAGCACTCTGGGCGAATGTGTAATGATCCATAAACGATACTGAACAGTCATCTAAATAATCTTACAAGTAATTCTGAATAAATAAATAATTAATCACTAATTCTTCAAAATAATCAATAATCTTAATCAGCAATTAAATATAATTAAATTGATTATGTCTAATTGTTGAATAATAAGAGGAAATAAATAATCTAAATAGATTGTAAAATTAGCCGCTAATAATCAATAGTAAACCAAAACAATGAATAATTAGCTTTAATGAGCAGCCTGCCATCGAATTCAGAATTAAAATCGATTATTATAATTTTTGAGCAATTATCTGAATAATCGATCAATTAAAACAGCTCTCAAAATCAGCCAATCTTTCATCAATTTAAGAGAAGATCAATTATTGGGTGAATAATTAATTTTAATAAAGTCAAGAATTAAAATTAATAATTCACCAATAAATTCAACATTAATCCAGAATGCACTCGTTGCAATAACCACAAATTGATGTTACCAATTAAAGTGATTAATTTAATAAAAACAATCGATTTTTTTGAAGCGATTGAGAAAAGGTCCAGGAATAATCCAATCCTCGGCTTTGGTGGAATTAATATTTATGACAAATATACACGGGGGGCAAAAATTCTGGACATACAGAATGACCCACAACCCTTAATCGCAAGTCCGGGAAAATTGCCCCGAACCAATCGGTCGGGGACGCAGCCACCCCGCCCATGGCGGAGGATGATGAGGACGATGCCTGGAGCCAGAGGCATGGTCGGCATCAGAACCAGGAGGATGAGACCTCGATGGACGACGCTTTCCCCACGAGCAGGCTGAGGTGGGGTCAGACCAAGAGGGACTGCCCGTGGGAGGAGGAGGAGGGGAGTGTCAGCGAGACCACGGCCGGCACTCGGGTCGAATCGGAGGAGGGTATGGTGAACTCGTCCGAAGGCTGATGCGGGAGTGTTTGATGGGACGGGGCGGAGGGAGCTTTACTCTGTATCTAACCCTGTACCTGACCCTGGGAGTGTTTGATGGGACAGTGTAGAGGGAGCTTTACTCTGTATCTAACCCTGTACCTGCCCTGGGAGTGTTTGATGGGACAGTGCAGAGGGAGCTTTACTCTGTATCTAACCCTGTACCTGCCCTGGGAGTGTTTGATGGGACAGTGTAGAGGGAGCTTTACTCTGTATCTAACACTGTACCTGCCCTGGGAGTGTTTGATGGGACAGTGTAGAGGGAGCTTTACTCTGTATCTAACCCTGTACCTGCCCTGGGAGTGTTTGATGGGACAGTGCAGAGGGAGCTTTACTCTGTATCTAACCCTGTACCTGCCCTGGGAGTGTTTGATGGGACAGTGTAGAGGGAGCTTTACTCTGTATCTAACCCTGTACCTGCCCTGGGAGTGTTTGATGGGACAGTGTAGAGGGAGCTTTACTCTGTATCTAACCCTGTACCTGCCCTGGGAGTGTTTGATGGGACAGTGTAGAGGGAGCTTTACTCTGTATCTAACCCGTGCTGCAACTGCCCTGGGAGTGTTTGATGGGACAGTGCAGAGGGAGCTTTACTCTGTATCTAACCCTGTAGTTGCCCTGGGAGTGTTTGATGGGTCAACGTGAAGGGAGCTTTACTCTGTATCTAACCCTGTACCTGCCGTTGGAGTGTTTGATGGGACAGTGTGGAGGGAGCTTTACTCTGCATCTAACCGATGCTGTACGTGCCCTGGGAGTGTTTGACGGGACAGTGTAGAGGGAGCTTTACTCTGTATCTAACCCTGTACCTGCCCTGGGAGTGTTTGATTCGACAGTATCGAGGGAGCTTTACTCTGTATCTCACCCTGCACCTGCCCTGGGAGTGTTTGACGGGACAGTGTAGAGGGAGCTTTACTCTGTAATTAACCCTGTTCCTGCCCCGGGAGTGTTTGACGGGACAGTGTGGAGGGAGCTTTACTCTGTATCTAACCCTGTACCTGCCCTGGGAGTGTTTGATGGGACAGTGTAGAGGGAGCTTTACTCTGTATCTAACCCTGTACCTGCCCTGGGAGTGTTTGACGGGACAGTGTAGAGGGAGCTTCACTCTGTATCTAACCCTGTACCTGCCCTGGGAGTGTTTGATGGGACAGTGCAGAGAGAGCTTTACTCTGTATCTAACCCTGTACCTGCCCTGGGAGTGTTTGATGGGACAGTGTAGAGGGAGCTTTACTCTGTATCTAACCCTGTACCTGCCCTGGGAGTGTTTGATGGGACAGTGTAGAGGAGCTTTACTCTGCATCTAACCCTGTACCTGCCCTGGGAGTGTTTGACGGGACAGTGTAGAGGGAGCTTTACTCTGTATCTAACCCTGTCCCTGCCCTGGGAGTGTTTGATGGAACAGTATCGAGGGAGCTTTACTCTGTATCTAACCCATTCTGTATCAAACCCGTGCTGCAACTGCCCTGGGAGTGTTTGATGGGACAGTGTGGAGGGAGCTTTACTCTTATCTAACCCTGTCCCTGCCCTGGGAGTGTTTGATGGAACAGTATCGAGGGAGCATTACTCTGTATCTAACCCATTCTGTATCAAACCCGTGCTGCAACTGCCCTGGGAGTGTTTGATGGGACAGTGTGGAGGGAGCTTTGCTCTGTATCTAACCCTGTACCTGCCCCGGGAGTGTTTGATGGGTCAGCGTGAAGGGAGCTTTGCTCTGCATCTAACCCTGTCCCTGCCCCGGGAGTGTTTGATGGGACAGTGTGGAGGGAGCTTTGCTCATTATTTAACCCTGTACCTGCCCTGGGAGTGTTTGATGGGACAGTGTAGAGGGAGCTTTACTCTATCTTACCCTGTCCCTGCACTGGGAGTGTTTGATGGGACAGTGTCGAGGGAGCTTTACTGTGTATCTAACCCTGTACCTGCCCTGGGAGTGTTTGATGGGACAGTGTAGAGGGAGCTTTACTCTATCTTACCCTGTCCCTGCACTGGGAGTGTTTGATGGGACAGTGTAGAGGGAGCTTTACTGTGTATCTAACCCTGTACCTGCCCTGGGAGTGTTTGACGGGACAGTGTGGAGGGAGCTTTACTCTGTATCTACCCCTGTACCTGTCCTGGGAGTGTTTGATGGGACAGTGTGGAGGGAGCTTTACTCTGTATCTCACCCATGCTGTCCCTGCCCAGGGAGTGTTTGATGGGACAGTGTGGAGGGAGCTTTCCTCTGTATCTCACCCTATACCTGTCCTGGGAGTGTTTGATGGGACAGTGTGGAGGGAGCTTTACTCTGTATCTAACCCCTGCTGCAACTGCCCTGGGAGTGTTTGACGCGACAGTGCAGAGGGAGCTTTACTCTGGATCGAACCCTGGACCTGCACCGGGAGTGTTTGACGGGATAGTGTGGAGGGAGCCTGACTCTGCATGTAACCCATGCTGTACCTGCCCAGGGAGTGTTTTATGGGACAGTGCAGAGGGAGCTTTACTTTGTATCTAACCCTGTACCTGCCCTGGAAGTGTTTGATGGGACAGTGCAGAGGGAGCTTTACTCTGCATCTCACCCATGCTGTACCTGCCCAGGGATTGTTTGATGGGACAGTGTAGAGGGAGCTTTACTCTTATCTCACCCTGTCCCTGCCCAGGGAGTGTTTGATGGGACAGTGTTCGGGGAGCTTTACTCTGTATCTAACCCTGTGTCTGCCCTGGGAGTGTTTGATGCGACAGTGTGGAGGGAGCTTTCCTGTGTAACTAACCCTGTACTTGCCCTGGGAGTGTTTGATGGGTCAGCGTGAAGGGAGCTTTACTCTGCATCTAACCCTGTACCTGCCCTTGGAGTGTTTGACAGGACATTGTGGAGGGAGATTTACTCTGCATCTAACCCTGTACCTGCCCTGGGAGTGTTTGATGGGACAGTGTAGAGGGAGCTTTACTCTGTATCTAACCCTGTACCTGCCCTGGGAGTGTTTGATGGGACAGTGTAGAGGGAGCTTTACTCTGTATCTAACCCTGTTGCTGCCCTGAGAGTTTTTGAGGGGACAGTGCAGAGGGAGCTTTACTCTGGATCGAACCCTGGACCTGCACCGGGAGTGTTTGACGGGATAGTGTGGAGGGAGCCTGACTCTGCATGTAACCCATGCTGTACCTGCCCAGGGAGTGTTTTATGGGACAATTTGGAGGGAGCTTTGCTCTGTATCTAACCCTGTACCTGGCCTGGGAGTCTTTGACGGGACAGTGTGGAGGGAGCTTTACTCTGTATCTAATCCTGTACCTGCACTGGAATTGTTTGACGGGACAGTGTAGAGGGAGCTTTACTCTGTATCTAACCCTGTACCTGCCCTGGGAGTCTTTGACGGGACAGTGTAGAGGGAGCTTTACTCTGTATCTAACCCTGTACCTGCCCTGGGAGTGTTTGACGGGACAGTGTCGAGGGAGCTTTACTCTGTATCTAACCCTGTACCTGCCCTGGGAGTGTTTGACGGGACAGTGTAGAGGGAGCTTTACTCTCCATCTAACCCTGTCCCTGCCCTGGGAGTGTTTGATGGGACAGTGTAGAGGGAGCTTTACTCTGTATCTAACCCTGTACCTGCCCTGGGAGTGTTTGACGGGACAGTGTAGAGGGAGCTTTACTCTGTATCTAACCCTCTACCTGCCCTGGGAGTGTTTGACGGGAGAGTGTGGAGTGAGCTTTACTCTGAATTTAACATGCTGTGACCACGAGGCACCACGAGGGGCGTCACAGGCGGACTGTGAGGGAGACCTCACTGAAAGGAGAGATGAGGACAATCAACTCTCCCCCCGCCCTCTGCCAAACTAACCCAGTGGATGGAATGTGGGATCTGGCTGGTTTTCGGCCCCGTCCCCCCTCCCCTGCCCAGCTGCTGATTATTTTTTGATTTCTGTCTTTGCAGAGACGACCTGGGACAAACTTTGTGGCAGCCCGTGGAAGAAGATGGCCATGGCTTCCTTGGCCGTCGCTGGACTCTGTGCTGTGATTGCACTGATCCTTTTCGCTCAAGGTAAGTCCTGCTTCTTCCCCGCCACCCCCCCCATCTCCTCCTGCCGCCTGTTGTCTTGTCTGTTCCCAATGTTTCTGGACCAGGGGTGTCTTGGAGAGGGAGAGGGACGGCTGGAGAGAGAGGGAGAGGGACGGCTGGAGAGGGAGGGAGAGAGACGGCTGGAGAGAGAGGGAGAGAGACGGCTGGAGAGAGAGGGAGAGGGACGGCTGGAGAGAGAGGGAGAGGGACGGCTGGAGAGAGAGGGAGAGAGACGGCTGGAGAGAGAGGGAGAGAGACGGCTGGAGAGAGAGGGAGAGGGACGGCTGGAGAGAGAGTGAGAGGGACGGCTGGAGAGAGAGGGAGAGGGACGGCTGGAGAGAGAGGGAGAGGGACGGCTGGAGAGAGAGGGAGAGGGACGGCTGGAGAGAGAGGGCGAGGGACGGCTGGAGAGGGAGAGGGAGAGGGAGGGCGAGGGACGGCTGGAGAGGGAGGGCGAGGGACGGCTGGAGAGGGAGGGCGAGGGACGGCTGGAGAGGGAGGGCGAGGGACGGCTGGAGAGGGAGGGCGAGGGACGGCTGGAGAGGGAGGGCGAGGGACGGCTGGAGAGGGAGGGCGAGGGACGGCTGGAGAGGGAGGGCGAGGGACGGCTGGAGAGGGAGGGCGAGGGACGGCTGGAGAGGGAGGGCGAGGGACGGCTGGAGAGGGAGGGCGAGGGACGGCTGGAGAGGGAGGGCGAGGGACGGCTGGAGAGGGAGGGCGAGGGACGGCTGGAGAGGGAGGGAGGGAGAGGGACGGCTGGAGAGGGAGGGAGGGAGAGGGACGGCTGGAGAGGGAGGGAGGGAGAGGGACGGCTGGAGAGGGAGGGAGGGAGAGGGACGGCTGGAGAGAGAGGGAGGGAGAGGGACGGCTGGAGAGAGAGGGAGGGAGAGGGACGGCTGGAGAGAGAGGGAGGGAGAGGGACGGCTGGAGAGAGAGGGGAGGGAGAGGGACGGCTGGAGAGAGAGGGAGGGAGAGGGACGGCTGGAGAGAGAGGGAGGGAGAGGGACGGCTGGAGAGAGAGGGAGGGAGAGGGACGGCTGGAGAGAGAGAGGGAGGGAGAGGGACGGCTGGAGAGAGAGAGGGAGGGAGAGGGACGGCTGGAGAGAGAGAGGGAGGGAGAGGGACGGCTGGAGAGAGAGGGAGGGAGAGGGACGGCTGGAGAGAGAGGGAGGGAGAGGGACGGCTGGAGAGAGAGGGAGGGAGAGGGACGGCTGGAGAGAGAGGGAGGGAGAGGGACGGCTGGAGAGGGAGGGAGAGGGACGGCTGGAGAGAGAGAGAGAGGGACGGCTGGAGAGAGAGAGAGAGGGAGGGAGAGGGACGGCTGGAGAGAGAGAGGGAGGGAGAGGGACGGCTGGAGAGAGAGAGGGAGGGAGAGGGACGGCTGGAGAGAGAGAGGGAGGGAGAGGGACGGCTGGAGAGAGAGGGAGGGAGAGGGACGGCTGGAGAGAGAGAGAGGGAGGGAGAGGGACGGCTGGAGAGAGAGGGAGGGAGAGGGACGGCTGGAGAGAGAGGGAGGGAGAGGGACGGCTGGAGAGAGAGGGAGGGAGAGGGACGGCTGGAGAGAGAGGGAGGGAGAGGGACGGCTGGAGAGAGAGGGAGGGAGAGGGACGGCTGGAGAGAGAGGGAGGGAGAGGGACGGCTGGAGAGAGAGGGAGGGAGAGGGACGGCTGGAGAGAGAGAGGGAGGGAGAGGGACGGCTGGAGAGAGAGAGGGAGGGAGAGGGACGGCTGGAGAGAGAGAGGGAGGGAGAGGGACGGCTGGAGAGAGAGGGAGGGAGAGGGACGGCTGGAGAGAGAGGGAGGGAGAGGGACGGCTGGAGAGAGAGGGAGGGAGAGGGACGGCTGGAGAGAGAGGGAGGGAGAGGGACGGCTGGAGAGGGAGGGAGAGGGACGGCTGGAGAGAGAGAGAGAGGGACGGCTGGAGAGAGAGAGAGAGAGGGAGGGAGAGGGACGGCTGGAGAGAGAGAGGGAGGGAGAGGGACGGCTGGAGAGAGAGAGGGAGGGAGAGGGACGGCTGGAGAGAGAGAGGGAGGGAGAGGACGGCTGGAGAGAGAGGGAGGGAGAGGGACGGCTGGAGAGAGAGAGAGGGAGGGAGAGGGACGGCTGGAGAGAGAGGGAGGGAGAGGGACGGCTGGAGAGAGAGAGGGACGGACGGCTGGAGAGAGAGAGGGACGGACGGCTGGAGAGAGAGAGGGACGGACGGCTGGAGAGAGAGAGGGACGGACGGCTGGAGAGAGAGAGAGAGGGAGGGAGAGGGACGGCTGGAGAGAGAGAGGGAGGGAGAGGGACGGCTGGAGAGAGAGGGAGGGAGAGGACGGCTGGAGAGAGAGAGGGAGGGACGGCTGGAGAGAGAGGGAGGGAGAGGGACGGCTGGAGAGAGAGAGGGACGGACGGCTGGAGAGAGAGAGGGACGGACGGCTGGAGAGAGAGAGGGACGGACGGCTGGAGAGAGAGAGGGACGGACGGCTGGAGAGAGAGAGGACGGACGGCTGGAGAGAGAGAGGGACGGACGGCTGGAGAGAGAGAGAGGGACGGACGGCTGGAGAGAGAGAGGGACGGACGGCTGGAGAGAGAGAGGGACGGACGGCTGGAGAGAGAGAGGGACGGACGGCTGGAGAGAGAGAGGGACGGACGGCTGGAGAGAGAGAGGGACGGACGGCTGGAGAGAGAGAGGGACGGACGGCTGGAGAGAGAGAGGGACGGACGGCTGGAGAGAGAGAGGGACGGACGGCTGGAGAGAGAGAGGGACGGACGGCTGGAGAGAGAGAGGGACGGACGGCTGGAGAGAGAGAGGACGGACGGCTGGAGAGAGAGAGGGACGGACGGCTGGAGAGAGAGGGACGGACGGCTGGAGAGAGAGAGGGACGGACGGCTGGAGAGAGAGAGGGACGGACGGCTGGAGAGAGAGAGGGACGGACGGCTGGAGAGAGAGAGGGACGGACGGCTGGAGAGAGAGAGGGACGGACGGCTGGAGAGAGAGAGGGACGGACGGCTGGAGAGAGAGAGGGACGGACGGCTGGAGAGAGAGAGGGACGGACGGCTGGAGAGAGAGAGGGACGGACGGCTGGAGAGAGAGAGGGACGGACGGCTGGAGAGAGAGAGGGACGGACGGCTGGAGAGAGAGAGGGACGGACGGCTGGAGAGAGAGAGGGACGGACGGCTGGAGAGAGAGAGGGACGGACGGCTGGAGAGAGAGAGGGACGGACGGCTGGAGAGAGAGAGGGACGGACGGCTGGAGAGAGAGAGGGACGGACGGCTGGAGAGAGAGAGGGACGGACGGCTGGAGAGAGAGAGGGACGGACGGCTGGAGAGAGAGAGGGACGGACGGCTGGAGAGAGAGAGGGACGGACGGCTGGAGAGAGAGAGGGACGGACGGCTGGAGAGAGAGAGGGACGGACGGCTGGAGAGAGAGAGGGACGGACGGCTGGAGAGAGAGAGGGACGGACGGCTGGAGAGAGAGAGGGACGGACGGCTGGAGAGAGAGAGGGACGGACGGCTGGAGAGAGAGAGGGACGGACGGCTGGAGAGAGAGAGGGACGGACGGCTGGAGAGAGAGAGGGACGGACGGCTGGAGAGAGAGAGGGACGGACGGCTGGAGAGAGAGAGGGACGGACGGCTGGAGAGAGAGAGGGACGGACGGCTGGAGAGAGAGAGGGACGGACGGCTGGAGAGAGAGAGGGACGGACGGCTGGAGAGAGAGAGGGACGGACGGCTGGAGAGAGAGAGGGACGGACGGCTGGAGAGAGAGAGGGACGGACGGCTGGAGAGAGAGAGGGACGGACGGCTGGAGAGAGAGAGGGACGGACGGCTGGAGAGAGAGAGGGACGGACGGCTGGAGAGAGAGAGGGACGGACGGCTGGAGAGAGAGAGGGACGGACGGCTGGAGAGAGAGAGGGACGGACGGCTGGAGAGAGAGAGGGACGGACGGCTGGAGAGAGAGAGGGACGGACGGCTGGAGAGAGAGAGGGACGGACGGCTGGAGAGAGAGAGGGACGGACGGCTGGAGAGAGAGAGGGACGGACGGCTGGAGAGAGAGAGGGACGGACGGCTGGAGAGAGAGAGGGACGGACGGCTGGAGAGAGAGAGGGACGGACGGCTGGAGGGACGGCTGGAGAGAGAGAGAGAGGGGACGGACGGCTGGAGAGAGAGAGAGAGAGAGAGAGGGGGACGGACGGCTGGAGAGAGAGAGAGAGAGAGAGAGGGGGACGGACGGCTGGAGAGAGAGAGAGAGAGAGAGGGACGGACGGCTGGAGAGAGAGAGAGAGAGAGAGAGAGAGGGACGGACGGCTGGAGAGAGAGAGAGAGAGAGAGAGAGAGACGGACGGCTGGCGAGAGAGAGAGAGAGAGAGAGAGGGACGGACGGCTGGAGAGAGAGAGAGAGAGAGAGAGAGAGGGGACGGACGGCTGGAGAGAGAGAGAGAGGGACGGACGGCTGGAGAGAGAGAGAGAGAGAGAGAGAGAGAGAGAGGGACGGACGGCTGGAGAGAGAGAGAGGGGGACGGACGGCTGGAGAGAGAGAGAGAGAGAGAGAGAGAGAGAGAGAGAGAGGGACGGACGGCTGGAGAGAGAGAGAGAGAGAGAGGGACGGACGGCTGGAGAGAGAGAGAGAGAGAGAGGGACGGACGGCTGGAGAGAGAGAGAGAGAGAGAGGGACGGACGGCTGGAGAGAGAGAGAGAGAGAGAGAGAGAGAGGGACGGACGGCTGGAGAGAGAGAGAGAGAGAGAGAGAGGGACGGACGGACGGCTGGAGAGAGAGAGAGAGAGAGAGAGAGAGAGGGGGACGGACGGCTGGAGAGAGAGAGAGAGAGAGAGAGAGAGAGAGGGACGGACGGACGGCTGGAGAGAGAGAGAGGGACGGACGGCTGGAGAGAGAGAGAGGGACGGACGGCTGGAGAGAGAGAGAGGGACGGACGGCTGGAGAGAGAGAGAGGGACGGACGGCTGGAGAGAGAGAGAGGGACGGACGGCTGGAGAGAGAGAGGGACGGACGGCTGGAGAGAGAGAGAGGGACGGACGGCTGGAGAGAGAGAGAGGGACGGACGGCTGGAGAGAGAGAGAGGGACGGACGGCTGGAGAGAGAGAGAGAGAGAGGGACGGACGGCTGGAGAGAGAGAGAGAGAGGGACGGACGGCTGGAGAGAGAGAGGGACGGACGGCTGGAGAGAGAGAGAGAGAGGGACGGACGGACGGCTGGAGAGAGAGAGGGACGGACGGCTGGAGAGAGAGAGAGGGACGGACGGCTGGCTGGCGAGAGAGAGAGAGAGAGAGGGAGAGAGGGACGGACGGCTGGCTGGCGAGAGAGAGAGAGAGAGAGAGAGAGAGGGACGGACGGCTGGAGAGAGAGAGAGAGAGAGAGAGAGAGAGGGACGGACGGCTGGAGAGAGAGAGAGAGAGAGAGAGAGAGAGAGACGGACGGACGGCTGGAGAGAGAGAGAGAGAGAGAGAGGGGGACGGACGGCTGGAGAGAGAGAGAGAGAGAGAGAGAGAGGGACGGACGGACGGCTGGAGAGAGAGAGAGGGACGGACGGCTGGAGAGAGAGAGAGGGACGGACGGCTGGAGAGAGAGAGAGGGACGGACGGCTGGAGAGAGAGAGAGGGACGGACGGCTGGAGAGAGAGAGAGGGACGGACGGCTGGAGAGAGAGAGAGGGACGGACGGCTGGAGAGAGAGAGAGGGACGGACGGCTGGAGAGAGAGAGAGGGACGGACGGCTGGAGAGAGAGAGGGACGGACGGCTGGAGAGAGAGAGAGAGGGACGGACGGCTGGAGAGAGAGAGAGGGACGGACGGCTGGAGAGAGAGAGAGAGAGAGAGAGGGACGGACGGCTGGAGAGAGAGAGAGAGAGAGAGGGACGGACGGCTGGAGAGAGAGAGGGACGGACGGCTGGAGAGAGAGAGAGAGAGGGACGGACGGACGGCTGGAGAGAGAGAGGGACGGACGGCTGGAGAGAGAGAGAGGGACGGACGGCTGGAGAGAGAGAGGGACGGACGGCTGGAGAGAGAGAGGGACGGACGGCTGGAGAGAGAGAGGGACGGACGGCTGGAGAGAGAGAGGGACGGACGGCTGGAGAGAGAGAGGGACGGACGGCTGGAGAGAGAGAGAGAGGGACGGACGGCTGGAGAGAGAGAGGGACGGACGGCTGGAGAGAGAGAGGGACGGACGGCTGGAGAGAGAGAGGGACGGACGGCTGGAGAGAGAGAGGGACGGACGGCTGGAGAGAGAGAGGGACGGACGGCTGGAGAGAGAGAGAGGGACGGACGGCTGGAGAGAGAGAGAGAGGGACGGACGGCTGGAGAGAGAGAGAGAGGGACGGACGGCTGGAGAGAGAGAGAGAGGGACGGACGGCTGGAGAGAGAGAGAGAGGGACGGACGGCTGGAGAGAGAGAGAGAGGGACGGACGGCTGGAGAGAGAGAGAGAGGGACGGACGGCTGGAGAGAGAGAGAGAGGGACGGACGGCTGGAGAGAGAGAGAGAGGGACGGACGGCTGGAGAGAGAGAGAGAGGGACGGACGGCTGGAGAGAGAGAGAGAGGGACGGACGGCTGGAGAGAGAGAGAGAGGGACGGACGGCTGGAGAGAGAGAGAGAGGGACGGACGGCTGGAGAGAGAGAGGGACGGACGGCTGGAGAGAGAGAGGGACGGACGGCTGGAGAGAGAGAGAGGGACGGACGGCTGGAGAGAGAGAGGGACGGACGGCTGGAGAGAGAGAGGGACGGACGGCTGGAGAGAGAGAGGGACGGACGGCTGGAGAGAGAGAGGGACGGACGGCTGGAGAGAGAGAGGGACGGACGGCTGGAGAGAGAGAGGGACGGACGGCTGGAGAGAGAGAGGGACGGACGGCTGGAGAGAGAGAGAGAGGGACGGACGGCTGGAGAGAGAGAGAGAGGGACGGACGGCTGGAGAGAGAGAGAGAGGGACGGACGGCTGGAGAGAGAGAGAGAGGGACGGACGGCTGGAGAGAGAGAGAGAGGGACGGACGGCTGGAGAGAGAGAGAGAGAGGGACGGACGGCTGGAGAGAGAGAGAGAGGGACGGACGGCTGGAGAGAGAGAGAGAGGGACGGACGGCTGGAGAGAGAGAGAGAGGGACGGACGGCTGGAGAGAGAGAGAGAGGGACGGACGGCTGGAGAGAGAGAGAGAGGGACGGACGGCTGGAGAGAGAGAGAGAGGGACGGACGGCTGGAGAGAGAGAGAGAGGGACGGACGGCTGGAGAGAGAGAGAGAGGGACGGACGGCTGGAGAGAGAGAGAGAGGGACGGACGGCTGGAGAGAGAGAGAGAGGGACGGACGGCTGGAGAGAGAGAGAGAGGGACGGACGGCTGGAGAGAGAGAGAGAGGGACGGACGGCTGGAGAGAGAGAGAGAGGGACGGACGGCTGGAGAGAGAGAGAGAGGGACGGACGGCTGGAGAGAGAGAGAGAGGGACGGACGGCTGGAGAGAGAGAGAGAGGGACGGACGGCTGGAGAGAGAGAGAGAGGGACGGACGGCTGGAGAGAGAGAGAGAGGGACGGACGGCTGGAGAGAGAGAGAGAGGGACGGACGGCTGGAGAGAGAGAGAGAGGGACGGACGGCTGGAGAGAGAGAGAGAGGGACGGACGGCTGGAGAGAGAGAGAGAGGGACGGACGGCTGGAGAGAGAGAGAGAGGGACGGACGGCTGGAGAGAGAGAGAGAGGGACGGACGGCTGGAGAGAGAGAGAGAGGGACGGACGGCTGAGAGAGAGAGAGAGGGACGGACGGCTGGAGAGAGAGAGAGAGAGGGACGGACGGCTGGAGAGAGAGAGAGAGGGACGGACGGCTGGAGAGAGAGAGAGAGGGACGGACGGCTGGAGAGAGAGAGAGAGGGACGGACGGCTGGAGAGAGAGAGAGAGGGACGGACGGCTGGAGAGAGAGAGAGAGGGACGGACGGCTGGAGAGAGAGAGAGAGGGACGGACGGCTGGAGAGAGAGAGAGAGGGACGGACGGCTGGAGAGAGAGAGAGAGGGACGGACGGCTGGAGAGAGAGAGAGAGAGGGACGGACGGCTGGAGAGAGAGAGAGAGGGACGGACGGCTGGAGAGAGAGAGAGAGGGACGGACGGCTGGAGAGAGAGAGAGAGAGGGACGGACGGCTGGAGAGAGAGAGAGAGGGACGGACGGCTGGAGAGAGAGAGAGAGGGACGGACGGCTGGAGAGAGAGAGAGAGGGACGGACGGCTGGAGAGAGAGAGAGAGGGACGGACGGCTGGAGAGAGAGAGAGAGGGACGGACGGCTGGAGAGAGAGAGAGAGAGAGAGAGAGAGGGGGACGGACGGCTGGAGAGAGAGAGAGAGAGAGAGGGACGGACGGCTGGAGAGAGAGAGAGAGAGAGAGAGAGAGAGAGAGGGGACGGACGGCTGGAGAGAGAGAGAGAGAGAGAGGGACGGACGGCTGGAGAGAGAGAGAGAGAGAGAGAGAGAGAGGGACGGACGGCTGGAGAGAGAGAGAGAGAGAGAGAGAGAGAGGGACGGACGGACGGCTGGAGAGAGAGAGAGGGGGACGGACGGCTGGAGAGAGAGAGAGGGGACGGACGGCTGGAGAGAGAGAGAGAGGGACGGACGGCTGGAGAGAGAGAGAGAGAGAGAGAGAGAGAGAGAGAGAGGGGACGGACGGCTGGAGAGAGAGAGAGAGAGAGAGAGAGAGAGGGGACGGACGGCTGGCGAGAGAGAGAGAGAGAGAGAGAGAGGGACGGACGGCTGGAGAGAGAGAGAGAGAGAGAGAGAGAGGGGACGGACGGCTGGAGAGAGAGAGAGAGGGACGGACGGCTGGAGAGAGAGAGAGAGAGAGGGACGGACGGCTGGAGAGAGAGAGAGGGGGACGGACGGCTGGAGAGAGAGAGAGAGAGAGAGAGAGAGGGACGGACGGCTGGAGAGAGAGAGAGAGAGAGAGGGACGGACGGCTGTAGAGAGAGAGAGAGAGAGAGAGGGACGGACGGCTGGAGAGAGAGAGAGGGACGGACGGCTGGAGAGAGAGAGAGAGAGAGAGAGAGAGAGAGAGAGGGACGGACGGACGGACGGCTGGAGAGAGAGAGAGAGAGAGAGAGAGAGGGACGGACGGCTGGAGAGAGAGAGAGGGACGGACGGCTGGAGAGAGAGAGAGGGACGGACGGCTGGAGAGAGAGAGAGGGACGGACGGCTGGAGAGAGAGAGAGGGACGGACGGCTGGAGAGAGAGAGGGACGGACGGCTGGAGAGAGAGAGAGGGACGGACGGCTGGAGAGAGAGAGGGACGGACGGCTGGAGAGAGAGAGAGAGGGACGGACGGCTGGAGAGAGAGAGAGAGGGACGGACGGCTGGAGAGAGAGAGAGAGGGACGGACGGCTGGAGAGAGAGAGAGAGGGACGGACGGCTGGAGAGAGAGAGAGAGAGGGACGGACGGCTGGAGAGAGAGAGAGGGACGGACGGCTGGAGAGAGAGAGAGAGGGACGGACGGACGGCTGGAGAGAGAGAGGGACGGACGGCTGGAGAGAGAGAGGGACGGACGGGCTGGCGAGAGAGAGAGAGAGAGAGGGACGGACGGCTGGCTGGCGAGAGAGAGACGAGAGAGAGAGAGAGGGACGGACGGCTGGAGAGAGAGAGGGACGGACGGCTGGAGAGAGAGAGGGACGGACGGCTGGAGAGAGAGAGGGACGGACGGCTGGAGAGAGAGAGGGACGGACGGCTGGAGAGAGAGAGGGACGGACGGCTGGAGAGAGAGAGGGACGGACGGCTGGAGAGAGAGAGGGACGGACGGCTGGAGAGAGAGAGGGACGGACGGCTGGAGAGAGAGAGGGACGGACGGCTGGAGAGAGAGAGGGACGGACGGCTGGAGAGAGAGAGGGACGGACGGCTGGAGAGAGAGAGGGACGGACGGCTGGAGAGAGAGAGGGACGGACGGCTGGAGAGAGAGAGGGACGGACGGCTGGAGAGAGAGAGGGACGGACGGCTGGAGAGAGAGAGGGACGGACGGCTGGAGAGAGAGAGGGACGGACGGCTGGAGAGAGAGAGAGGGACGGACGGCTGGAGAGAGAGAGGGACGGACGGCTGGAGAGAGAGAGAGAGGGACGGACGGCTGGAGAGAGAGAGAGAGGGACGGACGGCTGGAGAGAGAGAGAGAGGGACGGACGGCTGGAGAGAGAGAGAGAGAGAGGGACGGACGGCTGGAGAGAGAGAGAGAGGGACGGACGGCTGGAGAGAGAGAGAGAGGGACGGACGGCTGGAGAGAGAGAGGGACGGACGGCTGGAGAGAGAGAGGGACGGACGGCTGGAGAGAGAGAGGGACGGACGGCTGGAGAGAGAGAGGGACGGACGGCTGGAGAGAGAGAGGGACGGACGGCTGGAGAGAGAGAGGGACGGACGGCTGGAGAGAGAGAGGGACGGACGGCTGGAGAGAGAGAGGGACGGACGGCTGGAGAGAGAGAGGGACGGACGGCTGGAGAGAGAGAGGGACGGACGGCTGGAGAGAGAGAGGGACGGACGGCTGGAGAGAGAGAGGGACGGACGGCTGGAGAGAGAGAGGGACGGACGGCTGGAGAGAGAGAGGGACGGACGGCTGGAGAGAGAGAGGGACGGACGGCTGGAGAGAGAGAGGGACGGACGGCTGGAGAGAGAGAGAGGGACGGACGGCTGGAGAGAGAGAGAGAGGGACGGACGGCTGGAGAGAGAGAGAGGGACGGACGGCTGGAGAGAGAGAGAGAGGGACGGACGGCTGGAGAGAGAGAGAGGGACGGACGGCTGGAGAGAGAGAGAGGGACGGACGGCTGGAGAGAGAGAGAGAGAGGGACGGACGGCTGGAGAGAGAGAGAGAGAGAGAGAGAGAGAGGGACGGACGGCTGGAGAGAGAGAGAGAGGGACGGACGGCTGGAGAGAGAGAGAGGGACGGACGGCTGGAGAGAGAGAGAGAGGGACGGACGGCTGGAGAGAGAGAGAGAGAGGGACGGACGGCTGGAGAGGAGAGAGAGAGGGACGGACGGCTGGAGAGAGAGAGAGGGACGGACGGCTGGAGAGAGAGAGGGACGGACGGCTGGAGAGAGAGAGGGACGGACGGCTGGAGAGAGAGAGGACGGACGGCTGGAGAGAGAGAGGGACGGACGGCTGGAGAGAGAGAGGGACGGACGGCTGGAGAGAGAGAGGGACGGACGGCTGGAGAGAGAGAGGGACGGACGGCTGGAGAGAGAGAGGGACGGACGGCTGGAGAGAGAGAGGGACGGACGGCTGGAGAGAGAGAGGGACGGACGGCTGGAGAGAGAGAGGGACGGACGGCTGGAGAGAGAGAGGGACGGACGGCTGGAGAGAGAGAGGGACGGACGGCTGGAGAGAGAGAGGGACGGACGGCTGGAGAGAGAGAGGGACGGACGGCTGGAGAGAGAGAGGGACGGACGGCTGGAGAGAGAGAGGGACGGACGGCTGGAGAGAGAGAGGGACGGACGGCTGGAGAGAGAGAGGGACGGACGGCTGGAGAGAGAGAGGGACGGACGGCTGGAGAGAGAGAGGGACGGACGGCTGGAGAGAGAGAGGACGGACGGCTGGAGAGAGAGAGGGACGGACGGCTGGAGAGAGAGAGGGACGGACGGCTGGAGAGAGAGAGGGACGGACGGCCTGGAGAGAGAGAGGGACGGACGGCTGGAGAGACGAGAGGGACGGACGGCTGGAGAGAGAGAGGACGGACGGCTGGAGAGAGAGAGGGACGGACGGCTGGAGAGAGAGAGGGACGGACGGCTGGAGAGAGAGAGGGACGGACCGGCTGGAGAGAGAGAGGGACGGACGGCTGAGAGAGAGAGGACGGACGGCTGGAGAGAGAGAGGGACGGACGGCTGGAGAGAGAGAGGGGGACGGACGGCTGGAGAGAGAGAGGGACGGACGGCTGGAGAGAGAGAGAGGGACGGACGGCTGGAGAGAGAGAGGGACGGACGGCTGGAGAGAGAGAGGACGACGGCTGGAGAGAGAGAGAGCGGACGGACGGCTGGAGAGAGAGAGGACGGACGGCA